>NW_026859985.1:0-44394 GCF_026571515.1 Ruditapes philippinarum
TGCATAAAGAGGTTATCTTGAACTTTAAGAAATTGAATGTGTGGAGAGACTTTTTGTGAGCGCAAAATAGCCTGAGGGTCTACCGTCCCTGACAAAATTTGCGGTCACGCATGACTGAGCCGCTATCGGCTTTAATATGCTTTTGTTGAACAGTGTGATATTTATATATTTATGGAAGATTTATGTTGAAATGATTTATGTATCATGATGAGCTCAAATGAAAGCAAGAAAACGCTCTTCAACTGCTAATGAATTAGATACCAGTGACAATATTGACAATCAACCTGTTTACCCAGTTTTTAAACAAAAAGGTAAAAAGACTAAAACTAAAAGGTAAAGCACAGTAATCCAAAACCTCAATCTAATAGCACGCCCAAAAATAATTGCATTATGGCCGACAGCTCGGTGTATAATACTTCTGCATGTTTAAAGGAATCTTTATACGAAACAAAATTTAAATAGCAGCTTGCAGACATCAGTATTCAATTATCAACACTCCTATCAAAAGATGATACCACTTTTATAAAGAAAATTATCGAAGATAAAATGAAAAGTTTCCTTAGTGCAATGACTAAGAGAGAAGAGGTTCTCGAACATGACGTCCATACACAAGCTCAGACAATTGAAAAACTAGAGCAAAAGATTTAATTATAAATGAACTCAAAGAAAAATATCAGTCACTATACGAAAGAATTGAAAAAGATGAAATTTGCTGTGAAAAATTTGAAAACGAGTCCGAACAATACAGTCGCAGAAATATTGTTCGAATCTTTGGCATTACGGACGATGACAACAGACAGACCTCAGAAACAGTTTATCAAAAATTAATAGACACAATAAAAAGCAAATCAGATCGTTCTGCATAGCGCAGATATTTACATCCGCCACATACTTGGAAAATACAAAGTCGGCAAGCATAAGCCAATTATAGTTAAATTTGTAAGACGCCAAACAAAAGTCGAACTTTTCAACAGGTCAAAACAACTGAAAGAACATAAGATTTATGTCAACAAAATTTTGACGAAAATGAACGCGGACATGTTGGCACCCTGTCGTGTAAAAGACAAGTCAAATGTTGAAAAAGCGTGCTCTTTTGAAGGAAACATTGACGTGAAATATGCGTCACAGGGATTTGCTACGCAAATGCAAGCAATTAAACTACCGCTATTGGTTTAATCTTCCGTGGCCGGAAAATATTAAAACACATGCTCAGGATTTGAGCAAAAGCCAAGGATACTCAACTACATCTAAACAGCCATGTAGTTCTATGCCCCAAACAACAACCAGACCCCTACGTAGTATTCCAAACCAGGATTGTCTTATGCAGCCGCGGCCAAATGACCTATCACTTATTTTCAAAAAGAAAAAAATATTGTTTTCACAAACAAGTGAATCGTTACGTGATTAAAGTTAATTCCCTTTGACCGTCACTTTATATGAGTGATATCCAATATACAGCACATGTGCAAATTTTTAGTTTGTGGCGTATGTGCCAATTTTCCCGGGAGTATGACTTAAGATTATTTTTCGTGCTCAGTTTGAAGTTAAGTTTGCCAGTATTTATTATTTGGTTCACAATGTTTAAACAAGAGGGCCATGATGGCCCTAAAGTCGCTCACCTGTATATAGGCCCCCGGAGCGGGGCCAGTTTAAACCCCAAGGCTTTTATTTGAACAAACCTGGTAGACACCCATTAGAAAATGTTTCATGCTAAACATCTAAGGTCTAGCTTCTTGGTTTTTTTAAAAGAAGATTTTTTCAAGTTTTTTTTGTTTACACATATAGATAAAAACAATGACACACCTGGGGCAGGGCCAGTTTTGACCCCAGGGCTTTTATTAAAACAATCTTTGTAGAGACTTATTAGACAATGTTTCATGCTTTATATCTGAACTCTAGCTATTCAGGTTTTTTCAAAGAAGATTTTTAAGTTTTTACTATATGCATGTAGGGAAAATCAATGACCCCCTGGGGCGGGGCCAATTTCGACCCAAGGGCTTTTATTTGAACAATCTTGGTAGACACCCATTCGAAGATGTTTCCTGCTAAATATCTTAGCTCTAGCTCTTTGCATTCTTTAAAAGAAATGTTTTTAAGTTTTTACTATATGCATATAGGGAAAATCAATGACCCCCTGGGGCGGGGCGAATTTTGACCCCAGGGCTTTTATTTGAACAAACTTGGTAGACACTCACTAGAAGATGTTTCATGCCAAATATCTAAGCTCTAGCTCTTTGGGTTTTTTAGAAGAAGATATTTAAAGTTTTTTCTTTTGGTTGCCATGGCAACCAGAGTTCTGCATGGAATGGAATTCTTTTAACAACTTTGTTAAGGCTTCACACAAGGAACATCCCTGTGAAGTTTCATTATGATCTGCCTTATGGTTTCAGAGATGTTTTAAAAGTGTGAACGGACAACGGACGACGTACGACGGACGACAGACGAAGAGTGATCCTAATAGCTCACCCTGAGCATATGCTCAGGTGAGCTAAAAAGGACATCATACTGTTACAAAGAAAGATCTAGATAAAAGATCATTTTCAGTAACATAATATTTTAACCCGAATCAATTAAAGTAAGCAAATCAAAAAAACTAGCAATATCTCGAGGCATGGGGTTTTACTTTCAATATATGGGGATGTGGCTCAGTGGTAGAGCGTTCGCTTTGCATGTGAAAGGCCCCGGGTTCGATCCCCGGCATCTCCACATCTTTTGACCATTATCAGCAAAAAAATTCTCGCGATTAAACCGTTTTGTATTTAACAAAACAAAAAATATTGGCCACTTAATACAACTGTATATTTTTAATATTGAAATAAAAGATGAGCAGATTGCCTTATCTAATGCAATTTCATTTTTATCATCTTTATTTTTGTTTATCTATAAACACTCAATTTCATAAACATGGGGGTCTCAGTGGTAGAGCGTTCGCTTTGCATGTGAAAGGCCCCGGGTTCGATCCCCGGCATCTCCATATTTTTTTAAAACGTTCTATTATGCAATAAGTCGCGTTCAATTTACGTTTACAATTTAGTTTCACTGTTTAATAGTAGACATATTATCGTATAGCAATGTAGAAACGGAATAACTCTATCTTTAATTGCAATTTAATTGTATTCATTTTGTGACCACTGGATGTAGATGCATTTAATTGTGAAAATATGCATCGGTTTTTTTGCTCAATATACTGCAGTGTTTGCAGTCCATAGAACACATTATCGCACTCTTAAAACGGGAAAAATACAAAAATATGAATGGCAAAAATATGAATGGCGATTGATGTGGTTTTGTTTTTTCCTTTTTGGACTCGGAAAATGAAAACTGATCACGTGGTACAAAAGCTGGAAGTTAATTGGTTACATTTTATAAGGTGTTAAATTAACAGTTGTTAACTAGCTGTTGCGGTGTCAAAAGGAAGAAAGTGCTAAATTGTCGTTATGTACGTGCCCCAAAATGACGGGACTAAAAATAATTTTCATGGGTTTGTGTGCCATTTAATAAGGATTGGACCAAGAACTTGTGTGCAAAATTCAGAATATCCGCTTACATCATTTTTCATAAACAATCATCTTAATTGAGAGTAAAATGACCAAAATATGAAACGCGCAACTCAAAGTTGGATAAGATTCGCGCTAAAACTCGATTTTCTATAATAAATTGTGAATAAATGATAAATTTGTTTATCATTTATTATACTGATTCATTCCTATCTTTTTTTGTTTGGGCCGTGTAAGAGATTGAATGTTAGCTTTGTATTTCCTGATCTTCGATCAGAAAATACAACTATTAAACGTCAAGATTATTCAATTAGAAATGGCGTTACACACGTGCCAGTATTATAAATGTATTTCGATCAGTTATAACAAAACACTCCGGATAGATGATGTGAAAGGTCAAACGTCATTTGCAGTTGAAATATACAACATTCAACTGGAAATTACGTCTGTCTAATCAAATACATGAGATGGAAACAAATCATTGATCTCAAAATGTACTCTAAAAACAAACCAAAGAAGGAAAGACGTTTTATCACGAAAATCAGTTACATTAATTTATTTAGAATATATGTAAAGCAAAATGTTTTTAGAAAGTTAGATGTATTTTATAGATAGATAAAATATTTTATGACATTGTTGAACATTCAGTAAATCAAACCGACTCTTAATGTAGGTTAATCTAGTAAATCAAACTGACTCTTAATGTATATTTGGCATTGGCCAATCTGAGAGCACCCTTAACATCACGTGCTCTCTAACAACCAATCAATTAACGGCATCAGCCTTTCTGGAAAAAAATTTAGAAGGGAAAAGCACGCTACATCTGCTCTACTATAATTTTACCACCACCTCCCGTTTTCCTCCACCTCGATGTTTTTCTCAAGGGTTACCAATAGTCAATACTACTTTTGAAACGATGTTTTGTATTAATTTTAAAATAATTTTTGACAGTTTATGCTGTTCCTTCATTAACTTAGAGTTTTAAAATAATTTTTGACAGATTACTGTTCCTTCATTAACTTAGATAAGTATGTAATTGTTGTTGTTGTTTCTGTATATTATTGTTAGGCGGTATTTTGTTCAACCAGATATGGGAAAAATATTTTATATGTATGTAATTATGTTGTTTTCGGCAAAATAAATTTGTCCGTTTTCAATCAATCATATGATTTTGCTTATGAATTTCCCCCATACACAGTCCACAGGGTCATTGCTCACTATAAACAGATGCACATAAAAAAGAACACTATGTTTTGAACATCTGTATAATAAAATATTTCTAAATATATGTGAAAAAAAATGTTTTTGTTATAGTATATTTCTAAATAATATGTGACAAAATAAGTTTTTGTATATCTGCAGGTACAATTTGTTTTACATATCTTTAGATATAAAAAGGATTTTGACATATATGATGGTTTACAATTATGAAAATGAAATACTGCTGGAATATATATTCAAACATTGATTGATAAATTTCGATACATGAAGTCGATACATTTAGTAACTACCATATTATACCCATCATCATTATTCTTTAATTATGAACTTTACAGCATTTCCTCGACAAAAAATAAAAAAATAAATAAAATGTATTGAAAAAGGGGATACAGGAAATAAAAACATTTACATGTAAAAAACGTTTTTTATTAATATCGACACGAATTGTATGTTTTAAAACGTTGTTAAAATATTTGTTTGTTTTGGAGCGCCTATAACAATTATTTTAAAATATCTCTTTTAAAGTTTGTATTTTATAAAATGTTCAAGCTTATATGTTATTTGAGCCGCGCCATGATAAAACCGACATAAAGCGTTTGCGACCATCATGGATCCAGATCAGCTTGCGCATCCGCTCAGTCTGACCAGGACTTACACACTCTTTAACAAATGAAGAAACTAATAGCGAACAGCATGGATCCTGATCAGACTGTGCGGATGTGCAGGCTGGTCTGGATCCATGCTGGTCGCAAACCCATTATGTTGGTTTTGTCATGGCTCGGCTCATTTATTGCATGAACATTTCTTTTTAAAAAAAAAGTTTTGTATAAATAGAGAAAATTTCCTATAAACACCTCTCACCAAAAATAATTTGTATGGAAAAAATGTAAATTTTTATCAAATTCGTTTTTAATATGTTATTGCCCCCTTTAAAAACAATAATAATGTGGTAAATTTTAAGGGTGAAATTTTTAAAATTAAAAGAAAGAAAGCAAAAAGGGTGTTTTAGCAAAAAACAAAAAAAAACCAAAAAAAATAATCGTGTTTTTTTAAAAAGTGTTGTAAAACAAAACAGTCGTTTATTTTAAAAACAATAATTTTTAAAAAGTTATACATTTTGAACAAACTTCCCCTTTTAAAAATCTCTGCAAGGCTTCTAAAATGTCAAATGCTTTTTTTATAGCACTTTAAAGAAATTTAAAATATCTTTCTAACGGGGGGGAGTTAGTTCAGGAAAATTAAAAAATCAAAATAGAAAAAATGCAATTTGAAAAAAAGATTCCGAATTTTTTCCGAAAGCAGGAAAGGATACTATTAGATAATTGTATTACAGACTTAACATTTATAGCTTATAAATATAAAAGCAATTTTAGATCATAAAAAACCACAATTATTATTCGGAAATGTATTTCTATTTTTTACTAGCTTCTATAAAATACTTTGACTTGAAAGTGAAGACATATGAAGGGTATTTTCAACGGAAAATAATTATGATTAAATATTGGATTAAGTTATTATCGCTTCAAGAAAGTACTATCCTTTTTAAAACATATTCTATGTTAAGAATTGATGCTGACAATGGACAACAAGCAGTTATTGTAGCTTAAAATTCACTGTACACAGGCACAGAATATCTTCATTTTCATTCAAATAAAAAATATGTTGATCTAATCATTTTATTTTTCAGTTTGTTTTATTACGCATACATTATGCATGATTAAAAAGACAAAAAAAGAAAACAAAAAAATACATGTCACACGCTAGTTTTTGAACTCCGACTTCTTGGGTGACAGTCAGCAACAACATCCACTAAGCCAGAGAGTCTATTACAATAAGTATTGTTAAAATAAATTCTACCGTTAAAACTACTATCTGTATCTTTTGTCCATTAATATGAAGTAATCTTTTGTCCATCAATGTGAGGTTATCTTTTGTCAATCAATGTGAGGATAGCTTTTTTCCATCAATGCGAGGTAATCTTTTG
The DNA here is from genome assembly GCF_026571515.1 of Ruditapes philippinarum. Classification (NCBI taxonomy): domain Eukaryota; kingdom Metazoa; phylum Mollusca; class Bivalvia; order Venerida; family Veneridae; genus Ruditapes; species Ruditapes philippinarum. The sequence goes on from NW_026859985.1 coordinate 6,703, forward strand.
TCCATCGATGGGAGGTTATTTTTTGTCCATCGATGTGAAGTAATCTTTTGTCCATCGATGTGGGGTTAACTTTTGTCTATCGATGTAAAGTAATCTTTTGTCTATCGATGTAAAGTAATCTTTTGTCCATCAATGTCTGGTAATCTTTTGTCCATCAATGTCTGGTAATATTTTTTCTATTCGGTTAAAAGTAGGTGACGACCGGTTAAATGTAAACAAAACAATGTTGTATTTTGGCGATTTTTATAGCGATGTTAATGTTAAATTCGTATAATTGAGTTACTGTTGCATTCATGAAGGATATGGAATTTTATTGAAATATGTAAGTTTGAATTTGAATGTTGCATACAGAGGTTATCTTGAACTTTAAGAAATTGCATGTGCATCAGACAATAGAAAAACTAGAACAAAAGATTTAATTATTAATGAACTCAAAGAAAAAGATCAGTCACTATACGAAAGAATTGAAAAAGATGAATTTTGCTGTGAAAAATTTGAAAACGAGTCCGAACAATACAGTCGCAGAAATATTGTTCGAATCTTTGGCATTACGGACGATGACAACAGGCAGACCTCAGAAACAGTTTATCAAAAATTAATAGACAAAAAAAAAGCAAATCAGATCTTGTTCTGCAGAAAGCAGATACTGACATCAGCCACAAACTTGGAAAAGACAAAGTCGGCAAGCATTGGCCAATTATAGTTAAATTTGTAAGACGCCAAACAAAAGTCGAACTTTTCAACAGGTCAAAACAACTGAAAGAACATAAGATTTATGTCAACGAAAATTTGACGAAAATGAACGCGGACATGTTGGCATCCTGTCGTGTAAAAGACAAGTCAAATATTGAAAAAACGTGGTCTTTTGAAGGAAACATTGACATCACAGGGATTTGCTACGCAATGGCAAGCAATTAAACTACCGCTATTGGTTAAATCTTCCGTGGCCGGAAAAGATTAAAACACATGCTCAGGATTTGAGCAAAAGCCAAGGATATCCAACTACATTTAAACAGCCATATAGTTCTATGCCTCAAACAACAATCCATTACGCAGTATTCCAAACCAAGACTGTCTTATGCAGCCGCGGCCAAATGACCTATCACTTATTTTCAAAAAGAAAAAAAAATATTGTTTTCACAAACAAGTGAATCGTTACGTGATTAAAGTTAATTCCCTTTGACCGATTCTTCATCCTGTATGAAGAATGTGCTATATAAATAATAAACTAAAATGATGACAACGACGACGAAAATTGTAAAAAAAATAATAATAGAAAAATAACAGAAAAAGCGTCATTTATGTGAGTGATATCCCTTATACAGCACATGTGCAAATTTTTAGTTTGTGGCGTACGTGCCAATTTTCCCGGGAGTATGACTTAAGATTATTTTTCGTTTAAGTTTGCCAGTATTTATTATTTGGTTCACAATGTTTAAAAAAGGACATCATACTGTTACAAAGAAAGATCTAGATAAAAGATCATTTTCAGTAACATAATATTTTAACCCAAATCAATTAAAGCGTGCATGTTAAAAAAACTAGCCATATCTCGAGTTATGGGGTTTTACTATAAATATATGGGGATGTGGCTCAGTGGTAGTGCGTTCGCTTTGCATGTGAAAGGCCCCGGGTTCGATCCCCGGCATCTCCACAACTTTTGACCATTATCAGCAAAAAAATTCTCGCGATTAAACCGTTTTGTATTTAACAAAACAAATATTGGCCACTTAATACAACTGTATATTTTTAATATTGAAATAAAGATGAGCAGATTGCCTTATTTAATGCAATTTCATTTTTATCATCTTTATTTTTGTTTATTTATGAACACTCAATTTCATAAACAATGGGGATGTGGCTCAGTGGTAGAGCGTTCGCTTTGCATGTAAAAAGCCCGGGCTCTCGATCCCCGGCAAATCTCCGTATTTTTTAAAACGTTATATTTTATGGCAATAAGTCGCGTTCAATTTACGTTTATAATTTAGTTTCACTGATAAATAGTAGACATATTATCATATAGCAATGTTAGAAACGGAATTACTCTATCTTTAATTGCAATTTAATTGAATTTATTTTGTGACCACTGGATGAAGATGCATTAAATTGTGAAAATATGCATCGGTTTTCTTTCTTTTTGCTAAATATTCTGCAGTTTGCAGAACACATTATCGCACTCTTTAAAACGGGAAAAATACAAAATTATGAATGGCGATTTGATGTGGTTTTGTTTTTTTTCCTTTTTGGACTCGGGGGAAATGAAAACTGATCACGTGGTACAAAAGCTGGAAGTTAATTGGTTACATTTTATAAGGTGTTAAATTAACAGTTAATGAGTTACAATATTTTTGAGGATATAGAGTTCCTTTAAGTTGATTAATTTATTAATTTGCTTTACTTATACTTACCGGTATGTTAAAATGTTTTGGCAATGAAAATTTTAAGTCTGAAATTTAAACTTTATACTATTTAAAAAAAATACAATATGAGTTGATATTGTCAGTGGCAGAGTGTGGTAGACTGAAACAATTGTGCAAACTAGCTGATGCGGTGTCAAAAGGGAGAAAGTGCTAAATTGTCGTAATTAATGTGCCCCCGAAATGACGGGACTAGAAATAATTTTAGGGGGTTTGTGAACCATTTAATAAGAAGTGGACCAAGAACTTGTGTGCAAAATTCAGAATATCCGCTTACATCATTTTTCATAAACAATCATCTTAATTGAGAGTAAAATGACCAAAAAATGAAACGCGCAACTCAAAGTTGGATAAGATTCGCACTAAAACTCGATTTTCTATTTAATTCGGAGTATATTTCTTAGTTTTTTACATTTTTTTCTTTTCGTTTTATGTGTCCAATAATTTGATCTCTCTATATTGTAAGAATTGGTTTTTTTAAATATTTTATGGCAAGAGAAAATTTAAATCAAACATATACATGTACAAGTCTAATAAAACATCTGTTCTGTTCATAAAATAAATCTTGACACTAGAGTGAGAAAAAGGCCCCTGTGCAATATCATGTCAAGTAAGTACAGCATCAAAATAGGACCATCGATCTTTCCAAGCTATTTGGAAAGGAAAATTTCCTCCTTGAAAGAACCGAGTCCCTAGCTATTTTAAAGGTCTGTTTTCTCCCATTAAAGCATAATTTGAACCACGTTTTGTAAGTTGAATTAGATTTAAGATCATCCACTCGACCAAAGAGTCTTTTAAATGACAATTTTCACTTGCGAACAGGATTCAAAAACAATAATGCTATTTCAGAATAAATATATAAAATTTGTTTATTTCAATATGGGTTATTTTCAAGATAGTCTTTATTAAGTTTATATTGTTCTATGATGCCCATGTACTGGAAATTTTCTGGGTTCTTGTGAAATGTTCGCACTAATGTGTACCTCTCTCCTGCCTCCTTCCCATAGTATAACGTCATCTGTTTCACAAGATTCAGCGCCTCGGACTTTTTCTGAAAACCAAAAAATCAAGCAGAAAAATCATATAATAGTAAAAGAATCAGGTTCTTGTCAATTCTGTTACTTTTCAGTCTGTACTATTAAAGCTGCATGCCTCCAGATTAAACCAAAATATTTAAAGAAAATTAAACTTGAGAATAATGTACTAAGATTTTAAGAAAAAATAAAAAAAATATTTAAATAATAATTTACAGTTAATGGAAGAGATGGAAAAAAATTCCTCTGTCCATACATTGAAAGATACAAATATTGTTCTCGAACCTTTAATATACAATAAACTATCTTATAATCTAATATTACCATTTTATGCACAAAAATAACAGGATTTAATATTTTTTCTAAAAATGTTGCCTCTGAATTTTCAAGAGCTGTTGCACAAACAGCATACTTAACTATTCTCAGTGCTAGAAACAAGTTTATTTTGTTTTAAGTAATATCAACACTGTACATATCTTTTGGTTACTTCCTAGCTTAACTAGTGGAGGTAGAATGCCTCTATGTGCATTATTTATGGTGCAAAATTTCCCAAACTGGGTTACGCACTTTTTTCCAAAATGGCTTGGAAAAGGGCTGAGAGATTATATAAATGTCAGAGTCAGTACCATGATATCATGATTTGCTGTCTGGTAAGCTCAATAGGTAGAGCGTTGGCCGACCCAAGTTGGATTTCCAGACGGTGCAGGTCACAGGTCACTTTTGTTATGATTGATCATGAAATCCTTTCTATGGTCATTGCACTGTACCTCTCCTCTGGCATATACAGAAGTTTCAGTTCCTTTCAAAAGTGAAGGCAACCAGTCCTGGTAAACTGCTTGCTTTATTTAATATTTAAGAAGTTTCTCTCTAGAGACAAGAGCTGTCAGTAGGACAGTGTGCTTGACTATTCTCTGTTCTTATATTAAAACAAAAGCTTCGATAATGTAGAATTTTGTAAGTTCATAAATCGTCATAATGCTGTCCAAATCCATGTTTCAGTTATAGTGACCTCCTATTATGCTCTCAAATAAGTGTGTGAAGCATCAACTCATTTCTTTAGTAGTTTTGAAGATACATGTACCAACATGCACACAAAGACTTAACCAAATTGAGACAGCGACACTGATACCTGGTTGAGTAAAATTGCTATTCTTTGGATTGTGGAGCAAAAATTACGACAAAACTCTCTATTTGAAATTGGTCCACAAGATACTGAGACTTTTAAGTTGTAATTCATAAATACTGGAGCTTCATCATATATGAAAAGGTCTCATTACTGTCTTAAACCTGTATTAACTGTAAAACATTTTCTTACTTACACGAGGGTTTAATGTCGATTTGGTTATGAGCTCATCATAGTGTTCTGCCTGAAAATAAAAAAGTTATGATGTAAACACCATGAACTGAATCCCTCGAAGCTGCATTACATTACCATTCTATTAATCATGTTTAAAACTAAGATTTCATCCTGCTAGAATAGATTCTGAAAACTTGGTGGTTTTACTCTGGTGCTCTGATAAATTGAACCTATATTCAGGAAAAACTGTCGTTTTCATCTAAATGCACAAAAGGAAACCTGTGGTGTTTCTTGACAAATAAAGTTCAGAAACAACAATATGACATAAAACTAATCATAAATGTCGGCCGGTAAACAAGGCAGACATGAACTTAGAGAATTTTAACTTAAAAATATACAACTAAGCACAAAAGACTGTGATAAACTGAAAACAGATGCATCTATTGCCTATATTGTACCAGGTAACAGAAATCTAATCTAAAGATTGCTGGCCTTGCTGGTTCAAACACCCTCAAGGGCAAACTGTGCGCAAGACACTTTACACTCATTGCTTAGTACCAGCTAGATAAATTGCATCCAGGATTGAGTAGAAAGCTTATATGAAACTCTCTTCTGACCTTGACCTTTGACATCTAAGTGGGTCTTGCGAGTAGAGCTCATCAAGGCAGATCCACCTGTGAAGTGGAGGCAGTGTTGCAGGAAAGATCGTTAGTTATAGTCAAAGTTAAAGAGCTGTATATGTGTATATATAAAACGTTTCATTTTTAATATCTTATTTTCGATTCATAAAATAATATTTCCGAAATTTAATAATCGTGAAAGTACAATATAGATTGTTTTCCACTATGTTAATTTTAGACACGATTTTCTACGTTTATCCCAACGATCTCGATTAATTAGGCCATAATACATTTTAACATGGCTATGAAAAGTCAGTAGGAGTTAGACAGTGTATACTGTAGTGCTTGTAGCGCTTTGATTTATATTTTCTTTCTTTTAACTGTACTGCACTTATGTTCATAGCAATTCAATCCCGTGCTTTCTTCAACAGAATTTCTTCTGAATTTTTAACGTATTGTCAAGCTAATCTCAAACATTACTCAGATCGCTGTTATATCTTTTTTATTCTTATTTATGTTTTGTAAATATTTATATCTTCTTAACATATACTGATTAAATTAACGGACCTACCACGAATTACATTTGATCTCTGTTTTATATTTGTTACAGTTCAGGTTTTCATATACATGTATATGCGATATGATTCTGTAAATAGAGTTTAAGTTAGTTAACAAATATCACAGGGTGAGAAAAATATGCAGCCTGAGAAAAACTGGTACCCGGGACTCTTGGAATATCATAATTTGTCATTCTACCGACTGATCTATCTAATCAACTTTACACATTTTCTCCCCTAATAAATTAACAATTCTATACCGTGAAATACCGAAAGACTGAAGCTTCTTTTAAACTATATTCTTTCGCCGGTTTAGAATCGATAGCACTTGATTAGCCTGTGTAGCCGGTAAACGGCCAGGACAGTCAGCACATCCGTGCAGTCAAATTAACCCTCATATATACGCGAAACAACGCAATTTCGACCCCCCTCGCTCAAATAGTGAAACAATGACCTGTTGTGTCCCCAACATATGTTTTCGTTTAAGAATTGTTGTTAAAAACGTGACCACTATTTCGCCCCCCCCCCCCTCCCCGCTGGAAGATGCATCAGGGGGTTGCCAGAAGGGGGATGTGCCCCCTTCTGTTTGGGGGTTAAAGGGGGCGGAAGCCCCCCTCATCGCCAGGAAAATTTTGGACTTGTGAGAGGCTAAAAATGACCCCAGATCGATCATAAGGTAACGTTTTATAAACGCTGAAAACCATTTGACTCTATCTCAATCCATTGAGAAGTTGCAGCATTTTGAAATCAATTTTGATGGAAAAATCAATGCAAAATAGTGATTTTGGCAATTTGAAGATGTCCCCTCGTTGCCATGGTAACAGGAAATTTAAGCCTGAGCATGTTGTTACAAAGACAATGATCCAGTCAATATTTGTGCCGAGTTTGATTAGTATTGAAGCAGATTTTATAGTTTTATATCAATTTGAACTTGTAACGGGAGACTTTTCAATGAAAACAGCCATTTTTCACAAAATGCTCATGAAGTAATGGGTTTAAGATCTATATTTTTGGTAGCTTATTGTTTTAATTTGTTGGTATATTTTCAAAACACTTAATTGTCAAAAGAACTGTTCATATTTTAAGCTGGATAACTCTATTCAATACCTTTGGCTGGTTGTGTGTTGATTTCATTGATATTGTATATCTATCATTGAGGTAACATATCTTCCTTAAAAACAAATTATACAACTTCACGTTTCCTACTACTGCTGTTTCTGCTACTGCCTACTTCCAATACAGGTTATTTTCTGTATTTTATAGATTGGGATATTGTCGTATCTTTCGTTCTTTCTCATAATCATTCAAAACAAATAATTATATAATATTTCTTACAGCTAGAATTGATATTCCTTTCATTACTGTTTACATCAATATTGATAAATAGGGTTGTCGATAAGTCGTATACAAATAGAAAAAAAACTATTCAATCTGTTCAATGAATGTTAAAAATACATTCAATTTATGCTCATTATTTATTATAAAGAGGACCTGACTTGACTATGTATTTCAAAAGATTGACTTAATGATTGTGATTTACCAACAGATACTGTAAAATAAAATGAGCCGCGTCACGACAAAACCAACATAGTGGGTTTGCGACCAGCATGGATCCAGACCAGCCTGCGCATATGCGCAGTCTGATCAGGATCCATGTTGTTCGCTTACCAGCTTTATTACAAGTGGAGAAACTGACAGCTAACAGCATGGATCCTGATCAGACTGCGTGGATGCGCAGGCTGGTCTTGATCCATGCTGGTCGCAAACCCATTATGTTGGTTTTGTCGTGACGCGGCTCAAATAAATACATCCGCCTGAAATATAAAAAGGCTACTCCTATTTTTTATAAATTGAATGTTACAGGTAAATTATAATGGATATTTATAGATATTTCAATTATTTGTCTTTCATGTGAAAGCAAAATGTAAAATTATTTTGAATTGACCTATTTACTGACTAAATACCTGTCACTTAAACCGTTACTTTCAATTGTGCAATACATTGAATTAATTAATGGTTTATAGAAGAGAAAACTAACGAATACATGACAAACTATAAAAATATATCTTCTGAAAAAAATAAATATACAAAAGAAATTTGCACAATTGCAAATTTAATCTCGAAAAACACGTTTCATAACATAATACATGTAGCTTAACTTATAGTCCAAATATAGATTTCATGGAAATTTAACTTCCGCGTTCCAAAATGATCTATTGATAACTAAATGTAAACATCCGACAGATAACATTTGGACTTTGGCTTACATGTTTTACATTTTATTTAGTTTTAAACCGTAATTTGTTTCATTGAAATAAACTGTATTACAGTGATGCTGAAAATTGATCTTCATATTTAAATATACATATAGTTTTTAAAATGAGGACAATATAATCGTTACACAAAATGGCGGAAAGTGGAAGTAAAAAGGGAGAGGATGATGAAGTTCCTGGTCGTGTTAAGGACAATATGTGTCAACCATGTTTAGATAAGGATAAGCAAACTGTAGCTGACAAATTTTGTTCAACTTGTAATGAATTCCAGTGTAATGAGTGTTGAAATGTACACAACATGCTCGCCATCTTGAAAAATCATAAATTGGTTAGCGTTAAAGAAGCTGCTGCAAGTGTATCGTTTAAAATGAAGGCATTAGATTTATGTGATGAACATCAACGTTCTTTTGAATTCTTCTGTGAGGATGAAAAGAAGCTTTGCTGCAGTTCTTGCGCTATTGTTAATCACCGAAAATGTCATAGCGTTGTAGAAATTAAGAAGATCGCTGGGAAAGTAACCTCACCAAGTTCTACATTAGGAGAGAAATTAAAGGAAGCTAAGGAAGCTGCTGAGGGTGTTGCGAGACATATTCGCTCTTCAAAAGATCAACTTGCTGAAGATGTCAAAGAAATACATGTAAAGATTAGACAAATGCGAGACGAAATAATGAGAATGTTTGACGATTTAGAAGATTCCGTTAACAAAAGAGCTGAAACTCTTCAGAGAGAAACATTAGAAAACCTGACAAAGAAGCAAGCACAAAACGAAAAACATTTGGCCGATGTAACATCGTGTTTAGAAACGATTGAAAGCATTTTCAAAAACGGATCTCCAGTACAGAAATATATAGCAGAACATAAAATGGAGCGTAAAGTTAATGTTCTTTGCAGAAACATCAAGGAGGAATGTCAGAATTTGGAAAATGTGAATATTTCTTTTCATTTTGACGAAACTTTAAAACTGCCACCATTACCAAACTCTGAATATGTTCCAGGACAATTACTTTTAAAGTCCAATCGCCGGGAAGATGTTAATTCTGTTAACATGACAATGAAGTTAACACCAGTTTCTGCTATTGATTATAAGGAGACTGAAGATGATATCGATGAACCGTTTTATACAGGTATAGATTTTCTACCTGGTGGTAGACTGGTGGCTGTGGATATTAAAAACAGTAAATGTTTAGTGTACAATGAGAAGCTTGAGAAAGTAGGATCATATCAGCTATCTTACGCACCATTTTCTGTTGTTGTCGTATCTGAGGAGGAAGTAGCGATAACAAGTGGTCCTGGATACAATATAGAATTTCTACATGTTAGTAAATGTAATGAAATAAGTTCAAGTAGGACATGTGAAGTGAAAACGACATATGACTCTATATGTTTAAAAGATGATAGACAGTTTGTAGTAGGGACTTATGATGATCCAAGACCTGTTCGTATTGTATCATTGACAGGAGAGGAGTATGACTTTAGTGTTAACTTTTCAAACAAGACATATCCTATAGACACTAGCGATTGTATTTACATAAAGAACTGTGACAAAATTGTGATTACAGATAGAAACGAACATACAGTTTACATATATGATATCAAGACAGACACAAGAGTCGTAGTGAAGAATGACCAGATACAGGAACCACGTGGTGCAGCAGTTGGTCCCTCAGATACTATCCTGGTGTGTTGTCTTACAACAAACACCATTGTACAGATATCACAAACAGGTCAGATATTATCATCGTACAAGTTAGATATGACACATCCATTTAGAGTTTGTGTCTCACGTGATAAATCATTTCTTGTTGTTGCAAATGACAGTCCTGGAAATAGCAAAATGCAGAAATTCAAAATATCATGTTAGTAACACAATCATCTGTTTCACATAGAAGATTTTCACACCCATTCAAAGTTATTAAAAAACGAAACAAGAATTTATCTGTTACATGTGATGGATGGATCAAGGAATTATACTAACGTTCTAGTACCAATGTAGCTGTTCGTTACAAAAATAATACATTCAAATAAAACAATGTGCTGAGAAAAAGTGTGCTAATCAAAATGTAGTATATTTCTGATATGACAGATAGACAGTTTGACTCAACATCGCTAACACAAGGAGCCTATTCAATAGCAATAATTTCAATTCATATAATTATTTATTTCATTTTACGCACATGTGCATTAAATTCAAAATTAATCAATTAATCGTCACATTGATGTACAGACTCGATCAAACCGAGTTTACAATTTTCATGTAATTTTATTATGATTAATGTTTTCGAAGAGTCACCCTTTCTTCATTTTTTTATTTAGCACGGCTTTTATGTAAAGTAGTTATGTTCTGTACCATAGTTTTCTTATTCTTTTAATCATCACATAATGTTAACTTTATAATCATAAATGAATTTGTAAATATCAAATTGCCGAAGTTTTTTTTGTTCAAATATTAGCGATATAATGTAACTACGTTCTTTAATAACTTTAACCCTTATATCCTGCCTAACCCGGAAGTGATTACTTTTTACTGCATGTGCATTCGAGCTGTCTGATCAGCTTTTTTCTATTCTAATATTAAATCTTATACACTTCAAATGGAATCGCAAAATTAAAAAGGTTCAGGATAAATAACAAGAAAGTTGATAAGATAAAGTTAACATCAGTTTTTTTGGCTTCAGTTGACTTTTCGGTGATTAGATATATCATAATATAATAAATATGTATAAATTAATTGTTTATCATTACATGAAAGTTATGTTAGAAAATGTATATATTTTACTTTGTCTTATAATATATGTTATATAATGCTCATCAGTATGAATAAATATTACTAACCGTTGATATAGTATTTGACTTTTATTATTGCATTGCTTTATCTTAATATCATGCATATTCCTCACGTTTTTAAAGTTTAAATAAAATACGACTGACATTATGCCCATCAATGGGTATAGAGAAAATGAACCTGTGAAAGTTAAAATAAGTTTACATTTTGCCATAATTTCTTTCAGTAATTTCCTTCGCAGGATAGATACTATATATAGCTAACTCGGTCCTAGGGAAATTCTGTTATTATCCATCAGAATTTATATAAACAGAGAATCGTTTATTTTATAAAAAGAGTGGGGCAGGCTTTTTATATTGATTAAAATATGCCCAATACTTCACTTTCAGTGTTGTTATATTTTTCTGGTTCTTCCGGATCATTTACTCCGGCATTTTTCAAAGGTTGAATGTGAGTATTGCAAATGACGATGTTAGGGGGCTTGAGGGATGTTGCACTTTTTCATTATTCCTAATGTACAGACTCAGTCGCACCGAGTCTGCAAATGTCATGTAATTTTGCTGGTTTTATTGCTTCCGATATATCACCTTTTTCCACAACAGCAGGTGTCGTGTCCATTGCCGTGTGACAGCCGTAAAAAGTTGCCCCGTAATTCACTTCAATGTTGATTTATATTTTAGGTCCTTCAGGAATAATTTGTTTGTCCCTTTGTTTGTGACTGCATGTGTTTTACTGTTAGATGGAAAAAGTTAAAGATGATAAAATGATATTGATAAGGTATAAAGTTTGATTCAAAACTGCTCACCTTTTGTTGTTTAAATATATAAAGAATTTACATTTGTATTCAGTAGCCTTTATTTTGTTCATTTTGTTTTATATGTTTTGTTTAATTAGGGCAGTCTAAACAGCGAATTCTTTACACAGTTTTAAAAGTGAGGTTTTCGTAAGAAATGCCAATACTAAGTAAAATATATGGAGATGCCGGGGATCGAACCCGGGGCCCTTCAAAAGGCATAAAATTTTATCAATTTAAATTACTCACCTTTTGTTTCAATATAAAAATAATATAAATGCACAAATCCCTTACCTGTCTAATTCTAATTATCAAATTTTTGGATGCAATAGAATACCGTTACAATATATTTGTTAACAAAAGAGCTACATCACCGAAGTTGTTTATGAACTGATGAAGATAAAGTTGATGTTGAATAGGGAATGTTGCACTGATGATGTATTGCTGCTGATGACATCCAAACGATGATGTTGCTGATTAGTAGTATGTACTCATGCTAATTTGCTTATGAGAAAGATGATAATTTTGATGGTGATGATGATGATGATGATCGGTTTCTGTTGAACCTATAACAAGTAGAGAAACTAATAGCGAACAGCATGGAGCCTGATTAGACTGCGCGGATGCGCAGGCTGGTCTGGATCCATGCAGGTCGCAAACCCACTATGTTGGTTTTGTCGTGACGCGGCTCAAATAAATACATCTACCTGAAATATAAAAATGCTTCTCCCATTATTTTATAAATTGAATGCTACAGGTAAATTACAATGTAAAAGGCCCATTTTCTGACTAAATACCCTTGGATGGGCATACTGTCGCTTAAACCGTTACTTTTAATTGTCAAATACATTGAATTAATTACTGGTTTTAATAGAGAAAAAATTAAAAAAATACATGACAAAATATAAAAAAATATCTTTTAAAAACTAAATTTACAAAGAAATTGCACAAATTTGGAAAATTTTAAACTCGAAAAAACGTTTCATAAAAGTAATGACTTAATTCAGTCCAAATTAGATTTATGGAAATTTTTAATTCCGTTCCAAAAAAGACTATTGTCGGAAAAGAACTTTTGGGTTAAAATGTTTTTAAATTTTTTTTTAGTTTTAAACCTAATCTGTTTATAAAATTTTTAAGTTTTGAACTGTATTAAAATGAGCTGAAAAATTTAATCATTAATTTTTAAATGGGGACAAATTTTAAACGGGTTAAAAAAAAGGGGGGAGATGGGAAATAAAATAGGGGAGGATGATGAAGTTCCCTGGGCGTGTTTGGGGTCAACCCTTTTAATAAGGATAAGCAAACTGTAGCAGACAAATTTTTTTCAATTGTAATGAAAATTTAAAAGTAAGATTGTTCAAATGTAAAAAAGTTTTCGCCATCTTGAAAAATATAAATTTTTAGCGCTAAAGAAATAATGCGCAATATTTTTGTTTTTGAAGGGATTTTGTGATGAATATAATTTTTTTTGAATTCTTTTGTGGAGGATGAAAAAAGCTTTGTGATTTTTGCCCCATTGTTAATCATAAAATGTCTAGCTTTGTAAAAATTTAAAGAAGATCCGGGGAAAAAAACCCCAATTTTTTTCCTAGGGGAAAAATTGAAAAAGCGGGGAACGCTGAGGGTGTTGCAGCAGATTCCCTTCTTTTAAAATCAATTGTAAAAGATGTAAAGAAAAAAATGAAAAAGATAAAAAAAGGGGGGGACGAAAAGAGAATTTTTTGACGTTTTAGAAGATTCCGTTAAAAAAAGAGTGAAACTCTGGGGGGAAAAACATTGAAAAATCGAAAAAGAAGCAAGCACAAACGAAAAACTTTTGGCTATGAAACATCGTGCTTAGAACGTTTTGAAAGTTTTTAAAAAATGGAAAACCCCGTACAGAATATATAGCAGAACGGAAAATGGAGAGAAACTAGTATCTCTGCGGAAACATGGGGGAATGTAAAAAATTTTGAGAGGGTGAACATTTTTTTTCATTTTGACGAAAAATTTTAAAAATGCAACCATTTTCCCGTTTTTTGGGCAATTATTTTTAAGTCCATTTAGGGGGATGATGTTAAATTTTTAAAATTGAAATGAAGTTTAAAACCCGTTCGCTATAGTTTAAAAAACTGAAAATGATATCAAAGAAACCCTTATATTAGGTATAGATTTTCCTACCTGATGGGAGACTGGGGACTGGTATCAAAAAGAAATGTTTAGTGTAAAAAGAGAAACTTGGAAAGTAAGGGTTTATATCAATATCTTACTACCCTTATTGTTGTTTCAAGGGGAAATAAAACAAATGGGGAATGTAAATTTCTACATGTTGTAAATGTAATGAAATAAGGCCAAGTAGGAAGTAAAGTAAAAACAAATATTACTCTATATGTTTAAAAGATAATAGACAGTTTTTATAGGGGCTTTGATTTAAAAAAACCCTGTTGTATTGTAAACATGAAAAGGAGAGGAGCATGATTTTAGTGTTTAAATTTTCCAAACAAGCCCCATCCCCAAAAAGCACTAGGATTTATTAATAAAGGGGAGTGAAAAAAAGTGGGTTTAACAATAAAGACGAAATACTGTTCAATTGATATTTAAAAAAAAGACACGAGAAATCGTAGGGAAGGATTTACAAAACAGGGGCCCTTTTTGGTTAAAAGTTGGTGTTTTGATCACCCTAGTGTGTTGTCCCCAAAAACAGAACCCTTTTTAAGATTACACAAACAGTGATATTATTGATTTGTACAAGTTAATTTTGACCTCCCTATAAAAGTAGGGGTCTCATTGGGGTAAATCATTCCCCTTTTGTTGAAAAAACTCCGGGAAAAGTGAAAATGCAAAAAGTTCAAATTACATGTTGTAAACCCAAACTTCTGTTTTACATGAAGATTTTCACACACATTTAAAGTTATTAAAAAGAAAAAAGAATTTTTTGGGGATATGATGGGTGGGTAAGGGAAATTTACAAAGGTTTTAGTACCAAAAGTAGCTGTTTGTAACAAAAAAAACTTCAAAAAAAAAAGGGGCTGAGAAAAAATGGGTTTGTAAATTTTTGCATGAAGACTCAAAAATCGCTATGCCCCGGAGCCTATTCAATAGCAAAAATTTTAATTTATATTTAGGTCATGTGCATTAGGGTTAAAATTAATAAATTAAAAAGTCCCTTGTGTAAAACCCCATAAACCAGTTTAAATTTTCAGTTATTTTATTTTTATTTTAATTTTTTTGAGAGCCACCCTTTCTTCATTTTTTTTAAAATTTAGCACGGCTTTTATTTTAAAATAGTTATGTTTTGTATATAGTTTTTTTTATTCTTTTAATCTCAAAAATGTTAATTTATAATCAAAATATGAATTTTTAATATCAAAATTTCCCCAAAATTTTTTTTTTAAAAATTTGCGAGATAAAGTATAATGCTTTAAACCCTTTAATTAAAAATTTCCCAAACCCGGAAATGTTACCTTTTATACCCCGTAAAGCCAAACCCGATTCATTCGATCAGTCCCGACCCGTTTTTTTTTTTATTCTAAAATAAAGCCTTTTTCACTTCAAAAGGTCCCAAAATTTAAAAAGGTTTAGGGGTAAAAAACATAAATTTTAAAAAATAATTAAAATCGGTTTTTTTGGTTCAAAATTTACTTTTTTGGGGAAAAATTAAATTTAATATAATTTTGATATGTGTAAAATTTTTTTTTTATCATTTCTGAAAAATTATGTTGAAAATTTTATTTTTTTTGTTTATAATATTTTTTATAAGCTCATTTAGTATGAAAAAATATTTCTTTAAGTTTTATTTTAGTATTTTATTTTTTTATTTCATTGCTTTATTTAATATAAAGGGATATTCCTACGTTTTTAAATTTTTAAAAAAAATACGACTGCATTATCCCCTAATGGAAAGAGAAAATGAACCGTAAAGTTAAAAAAATTTACATTTTGCCAAATTTCTTTCATAATTTCCTTCGCGGGATAGTACTAATAATAGAAACTGGTCCCCCCCCCCCCCCCCCCAGGAAATTCTGTTATTACCCTCAGAATTTTTTTATAAACAGGAATCGTTTTTTAAAAAAAGAGGGGGGCGGCTTTTATTTTGATTAAAATTGCCCCCATACCCCTTTTCATGTTTTTTATATTTTTCGGTTCTTCCGGATTTTTCCCCCGGTTTTTAAAGGTTAAATGGAGTAAAATGCGAGTTGGGGGCTGAGGATTTGCACTTTTTCATTATTTAATGAAGACTCAGTCGCAGATTGCAAATGTCATGTTTTTTGCGGGTTTTTATTGTTTCCCGAATTCCCCTTTTTCCACAAAGAGGTGTCGTGTCCTTTGGGGGCCCGTGTTCCCCCGAAATTCCCTTTCAATTTTGATTTATTTTGGTCCTTCGGGATATTTTTTCCCTACTTTTAGTTTTTATACTTTTGTACCGCCCATTCCGGCATAAGGGGTGTTTCAGTTTTTATTATCCTCTATAAAAAAAGAAAAAACCAGTTCACTTTTCATTTGGGTTTTGCTGATTTTTTAATGCTTCAAAGGTACTTTTTTTAAAGATATTAAAGGGATATTTTGTACAGGTAGAAAAAGGCAGTCTGCCGGACTGAACCCGGGGGCCCCCTTTAATACCCTAAAGGGCTCTCCGACTGGCTATCCATTCTTTCCCTCATTCCCTAATAGAGAAAGTTAACCGTAATACCCCCCGCTAATTTAAAATTTGTCTCAAAATTTACAGAGTTCAGTTGCAGAGAAGTGAATTAACTCTGCTATATAGTAGGGCCCCGTTGGGGGCCAAATTCACAGGTGAGAAAAAAAAGGGGAGCCTGAACCCCGAACGGGACCCCCCGAAATCCCCTACCGCGGTCTACCCTTTTGCCGAAGGCTGGGCCAATATGAATTCATTTATTTATTGGCAATTTTTTTAAATAACTACATGTGCTTATAATATTTCACATTTAATCCTCGGAGAAAATTTAATATAGAGATAAGGGCTATGTCACTAATATACGTATATTTTGTGATGTATTGATTAAATTTCAAGTTTCTATGGTTGTATATGGCAAGATGCCCCCATTTTGACAATTAATTAAAGCTCTCCCTATATAATAATGCCAATTTTAAAGTATAACAATAATCTATCTAAAAACATCATCAGAAACATCATCATTTCTAATCATTATCATCATCATTACATCATCATAATCATCAGTGTATCATCATCATCATCTTAAGTAATCAGCATTAGTACTTTAAACTTACCAGTAGCACCATCGTCTGAAAGTCATCATCTTCAGTACATCATCAGTGTATCAATCCTTATTCATCATTATTATTATAGTCATCAGATCAACATTGCCGTCGGGGCTCAGTGGTAGAGCGTTCGCTTTGCATGTGAAAAGCCCCGGGTTCGATCCCCGGCATCTCCATATTTTAGTAAAACGTTTTAGTTTACTGTTTGAAAGAAGACATTATATCAATGATATTTTAGAAACGGTATCACTCTATCTTTAACTTAATGCAACTTGTATCATTTTGCGAGTGCTGGATGTAAATGCATTTAATTGTGTGGTTAATTGTCTGAACTCAAAATATACATCGGTTTTATTCCTTTTTGTTCAATATACTGCAGTGTGGACGCCCTGTTTCGTCGCATATAGCCTTCAACAAATAAAGCTCTCCGAAGAGCTTTTTCTGTCCATACCTTACTACAATTGCACGTGATAAAGCTCCCAACAAAGAGGAGTTGTATACCGCAAGATGCCCCCATTTTGACAAATAAAGCTCTTCCTATATAATAATGTCAATTATAAAGTATAACAATAATATATCAAAGAACATCTTCATCATAATTATTATCATCATCATAATTATCATCCTAATCATCAGCACATCATCATCAGTACACCAGCATAAGTATTTAATACTAATTATCATTATCACCGTCTGTAAGTCATCATCAGCAGTACATCATCAGTGCATCAATCCTTATTCATCATCATCATCATATCATCATTTTCTTTGGTACATCAACGCCATCGGGATAGGGTTCAGTTGTAGAGCGTTCGCTTTGCGTATGAAAGGAGTCTGATTTTGATGTCGTTTAATAACTTTTACACTTTTACTATAAGATTCAAGTTTATCTTAATTGGCTAAGAAGTTGCCTATATCTCTGTTATCTATGTTTCTGATCAAAGCCTGCATTTTAAAAAAAACACACAACAAGCCATAACCCGAGGTATGGCCATTTTACTAATTAGATCAACATGGTATTGATATCATAACGTTTTTAAAAATGAGAATGTGGCTCTCTTAGGTATGGAGGGTGATTGATGCCAAAATTACATCTTGCTTTCTTACGTTACATCGTGCGTTCTAACTTGTACATCGTGCTTTCTAACTTGTACATTATGCATTCTGACATATACATCTTGCATTCTGACTTTTACATGTTGCTTTCTTACATGCACATTATGCTTTCTGCTGTGTGCGACTTGCTTAATTTTATGTTGATGTCGTTATTTAACGATCAATTATTATTAATTTGTTGATCTTGTATATTAATTCAATAAATTAACCTGTAACTGTTTGTATTTGGGTCCATTTACTCAGCTTGAATGACGAATGTCATAAGGTAGAATGCGCATAGCCGAAAGCCGAATGCAGCAGGCATAAAACAACGCGACATCTGGTGTAATAATATGTGACACCCAAATTATGCTAACAGGTGGCGCTACAGTTATATTCTCGGTAAAGTCCGTATTGCAGTTCGGATTCAGTTTACCAAGTTACGTCCCTTTGTTTTAAAATTTCCATTTGCACTCATGGAGGAAATATACAAAACGATTTAACCAATTTTTATATTTATTACTGAAACTCTGTAGGTCAAATTATATTTCCAGCTGACAGTGACAAGTTGCACATTTCCAAATCAATGGTTTAAGAATTTATTTTTATTCATCAACAAAATAATTATAAAATAGAACAGTTGTTCAACATTGTTCAAAGTTCTTTGGCCATAAAAAACTTCTTATTAAAATATTTCATCCTCTTGAAAAGTTCTTAAATTTTGACATGGCTTATTTCCAATACCTGTGACCATCCACAACATTTTTAATGTGTTTCTATTAATTAGGACATTTTCTTGCCTATTTTCAAACTAATTTTGTACACACGTTAAATTTTTTAAATTCAACTTGTCAAAAAAATGTCTTTTTTCACTAAAATATGATAAACAAGATCGACAAGGAAAGGCGGCATTCAATGAACGCAGCCCCCATCCGACCCAGCAACAAGCGTCTGCGGCAAGGAGCCCAGGAGGACTCCAAAGAAAAACAGGACAGGGCACAAGGCAGAGCACGGGCAGGCAAACCACTACATCAGAATACATAATTAGTAACTTATAAGGAACTAAAACAAAACAAATAAATGATTTAATATAAGGCCCATATGTCAAAAGGCACAGGGGAAGGGGACACGAGACACGGGGAAGGGGGGGGATAAAATAAATAAAAACTAGGGACAAGGGAAGATACTTACCGTAGACGAGAAACAACAAGAGACACGAGCAAAAGTGTCACCAAATCAGTATAAAACAACATAGACATACATCTGAGGAAACACAGAGGGGCGCCGCCTTGGAACGGTCAGCAGCATAATAATGACTACTGGGGAGTTTAAACCGGTTAATGGTGCACTAAACCTCGCTCTTAGCCCCACCATGTTCCTATAAACGAGACAGTGTAAATAAAATGAATCCCCGCCAAGTGAAATTCTAACAGTTGTTAGGTTACAAAAGGTTAAATAAGTAAAACACCAAAATGATCATGTAGAACATATAAAAGTAAACCCAATGACCATAACAAAAGTACTCGATGTCTTAAAGGAAGACAGAGCAACAAGAAAATCACCTACAAGGGCCCGACGAAGCAAGACAGAAGACAAACATTAAGGCAATTCAGTCCCAAAGGGCTTTAAGAACTGTCCATCATATAGTCTCCCACTTGGCCCGTCAGATGTAATCAAAAGAGGAAAGCGTAGTGTCCAATGTAAATGGGTTGAACACTAAGCATGCGGTAATGTCTTAGATAGTAGGGTCATAACCCTTTTAATAAAACGTTTTTATAATTTTAGTAAACACAACAGAAAAATTACAATGACCCAAGATTTACGAAGTTTTGTAAACAACATCACCGTAAAAATCAGGCTGGCTAATCCTTGTCGCAGAAGTGTTTTTAGATCACTATTGAATTTGAAAATTAAATCAAAGTTACGATTGTAAAATTTTGTAAAATATTTACGTAATTTATAATAGCGGTAGCCCTGTTTTAATAGCTTACCGGTAATGAAAATATTTCGCTCGTTAAAATCCTTTACGTTGCTACAAGCTCTAGCAAATCTAATTAACTGAGATATATAAACTCCGTAAGATGTTGCGTGCGGTACGTCTCCATCCAAATGAGGATAATTTACTATACTAAAATCAAAGTCATCTCTTTTATCATAAATTTTCGTGTGAACCGAATTGTTTTTAACAGTGATATGAAGATCCAAAAATGATGTAGTTAAATTTCAAGAATTCGTTTTATTAAGTTGTAGCTCCGTAGGATAAATATTAGACACCATTTGATCAAAAAACGAATTATCTAAATTAAAAATGTCATCAAGATATCTGGAAGTGTTATTAAATGCTGATATAACATCTTGTTGTGTATTTTCAGAGAGACTTAACATAAAATCTCTTTCATAGCAATACAAAAACAAATCGGCGACCAGGGGTGCACAATTAGTACCCATAGGAATTCCTATAATTTGTTTGAATAGGGTATTACCAAACCTGACATAAATATTGTCTAAAAGAAAAGAGAGTGCTCTACAAACTTCGTCACAGGTCCACATAGTATATTGTATTTTTTCACTAAGTTCAAACTATTCACTCAAATGCTTTATGAATACGGCCACAGGTTCTTATTCACAGTGTCAGCTTAAAACTGAAGGAACTGCTGCCAAAATCAGCTGATTCTGAGGAAAAAAAAGAAAAAAAGGCAAAACTGTCTAGTCTGTCAATCTGTGAGAGTTTAGCTTTTGGACGAATGATTTCATAATATGAATTGATGAGTACATAAAAACAAAATGTACAAAAAATGTCCCAAGAAATGGTAATAAAATCAAATGAATTGTTTGTCATAGAAGATATTAATAAACATTTTTTTTCTACATTCTCAGTGGTGTTTGTATTGCAAATACTATTGCCTTAAGGTATAAAACCTTTTTGTTTTAAATGAGTAAGATCTGCTATACATTTCCAATATCATGAACGCTATAATTAAAGAAAACTACTAAAAAGGCATCTTCAGCCAAACATGCAATATTCATTTTATAACCATTTCTTGGGACCATTTTTGTACATTTTGTTTTTTATGTACCATCAATTAATATTATGAAATCATTCGTCCTAAAGCTACACCACGGTGCATATCTATATCGGTACCCTCTTTGCGAAATCTGCTCAAACGGTACCCTCTTTACACATGCACAGGTCATTTCTCTGCTAAAAACAAACCAGCGATGGATAACAATCAAGTAAAATTTCAATGTAATAAGGAAAAGGGGTTTGACACGTACAAAAGATATATAGCACGGGACACTAAAATGTTTTATTTATGTGCTGATTTGTCATGTGCCTTTTTTCATGTACTGCAACTTCACAATAAGCTACAAAAAAAACGACATGTCTTGCCTCGCCCATCACCTCGACATACTTTTTCGAGCTGCAATGAACCGTGGGCTTGATTATATATGCATCATACATATTTAATATGTTCATTTACATATCATCTTCGGACAAATGCCAGTATATTGTCAAAAATAAATGTAAAATTCATAAAAACACCCTACTTTCGGTTTTGCAGCGTACCCTCATGGCACAACATAATTATGCTTTTATTTGCGTTAATCGTTAAATAGGTATGTAATATTTCTTTCTTTTATGTAAATATTACATACTTAACGATTAACGCAAATAAAAGCATATGTCGTGCCTTGTGGGTACGTATGTGTTAAAAAATGAGAGGGTACCTGTGATATAAAAATTCAAATGAAGAGAGGTAGCCCGTGCCGCTGCAAAAGGCATTTTTGACATTTTATTTTATTTTTGACATTTTTTTTTCTCAGAATCAGCTGATTTTGGCAGCAATTTCTTCAGTTTTAAGCTGACACTGTGAACAAGAACCTGGGCCGTATTCATAAAGCATCTTAGTGAATAATTTCAACTTAGTGACAAGTTGAATTTAAAAAATCTAACGTGTGTACAAAATTAGTTTGAAAATAGGCAAAAAAATGTCCTAATTAATAGAAACACATTAAAAATGTTGTGGATGGTCAAAGGTATTGAAAATAAGCCATGTCAAGATTTAAGAACTTTTCAAGAGTATGAAATATTTTAATAAGAAGTTTTTTATGGCCCAAGCCCTTTGAACAATGTTGAACAACTGTTCTATTTTAAAATTATTTTGTTGATGAAAAAAATAAATTCTAAAACCATTGATTTGGAAATGTGCAACTTGTCATTGTCAGCTGGAAATATAATTTGACCTACAGAGTTTCAGTAATAAATATAATCAAAGCACTGAATGTACTGATGGGGAGGCTATGAGAGAATGTTTCAGACTTATAGTTTCTTTTCTTTTTGCTTAAAATATGCTACCAAAATAAAAAGATATGCACATTGCGCTATTTATCCTTACTGTTGTGTTCAACCATTCATATATATGGTTAATGAGGTTGACTATTCATTTTGTTAATATTCCATAACATTTAATTAAGGTCTAAATTCGGACTGTTAATCATGCAAATTTTGAAAAACCTAAACTGTCAATAATAAATGACATACCAGCAAGTATGACGACTGTTCATTATCAGATAACAATAACATTTTACAAACTGACGGTTCCTTATCAAAATATTCTAGGACTGTTCATCATAAATATTTTATGTCATTTTAATATTATTGAATGATAATAACAACTGCAAGTGATGCAACATTTTTATTGAACATAAAAATTATACACGTTTAGATGTACCATAATTGAGATCAATAAGATACTGTCTTGTGATGAGTATTTACATTCATGCTCTACGGACAGAAGGTTGTCTTCTTCAGAAGCAAATCTCGAATAAAAATCACGTTTCAGAAAATTAATCCCATTTCATTACTGACGGCGTCGGATAATATTAAAGCTAAATATTTTCTTGAAAAAAAACATCTCTGCAAAGCTTATTCAAAACTGAATCAACCTAAGTGAAAATTGATCAGGAAGTTATATCTTCTTTTTTACCGCCAACACTCAACACTCAACCAACTTATGGTAGTTAAATCGATAGATTCTACGTGTATTTTTAAACCTCACTAGCTTGAAATATATACTGCGGAAAATCTGTTGTTAACAGGTGTGCGTTATTACGTAGGGTTTTCCCTGTCGACCATTTCCCGCAAATAGATGAGAACATCGAAGCCGTCAGTGCTATGAATGGTGTTATAAATGGCGTGTTTTGGAAGTTTTTTGTTTGAAACTTCTCCAAATACCTCCAGAGGCGTGCACGTCGCGGAGAAGGCACACGGAAGGTCAATAGTCAAGTCATCATAAGTACCAGAGGTGATTGTTGACCTGTCGTGACTTACTCTGGAGGTTTGGCGCTAATAGATGCCGTTTTTGTTGTCGTCAGTCAGAAAAGTTGATGCCTTTGACGGTATTGTCGTCTCCTTTACCACCAAAGAACGAAGAATGGGCTTCCAGGAAGAATCTGCTTGAAAAAAGACGTCCCAGATGCTATAATCTCGGACATATGGTTATTCCGGCGCCGAGTATAAAATAAACTTAAAAACACACACACTTTTGTTTGAAAACAAAAAACAAACAACACATTTTCTGTAGTAATATTTTTCAAGTGTTGTAAAATGAATAAGAAATTTCCTCTTATGCCGCCCATTATTTTTTAGAACACAACCATAAAAGTTCTTTCATTTTATTTTTCAAATAAAATTTATCACTTCAGCGGGAGCAAATATCGGTTCAAATTAAAGTTTCGTAAGATATGTTAATGACTTCCCGATGCTCGACTGTAAGTAATTTGTATATGTATGCGGTTTTTTTTTTTTTTTTTGTTTTTTTGTTTTGCTTTTTTGATTAAAGCTTCTTATTCTTTAATATTTTTTATGTATCTCATAATCTGTATTGAAAATTTGAATTTTATTACAAATGGACTATCAAATTATGATGTATGCCCTAGAATTGAATAAACTTTCTAATTACACAATACGGGGTCATACTGATCTTTGCGTCTTTCTCTGAAATAATTACTTCCTTGTTAAAAACATATTTTGACCACATATTTCTGTCAATTAACTGTTCACTTACTTCCGATTTTGTTGTACGGAAACACATGTTTCTATTTGTGTTTTCTAATCAATTCGAATCTATAATCAGTTTTAATGGGATCACCACCGGGTAAACGACTACTAGGTACTTTGGTCATGTTTTTACCACAAATATTTGAATGTTTTCTATTGGGATTAAAATGAGCATAGTAAACTAAACAACTGTTTGTATAAATTCCTGACCTGTCTAATTCTAATTATGAGATTAGTGAATATATAAGACTTTCACTACAAAAATATTCCTAAACAAAAGAGCACATGTTTAAATTTATTCCTTTACAAATAAAAGATCAGAGTAGGGATCTGTCAATTACCAAAGATACTTTTATGTTAAAAGTTTGATTAATGAATTATGTAAGATGAAAATATAAGTATTGCTTTTTTATTTTGCTAATGTAAAATGTAATATTGTGCTGAAATTTTGTCGGAGGTCCTTAGGGGTTTTGTAGTTAAATAGTTTTTTTTCGGCGATAATGGTTAAAGAATATAATGTTTTTAAACTATATTGTAAGGGACTGTGAATGTATATCTCAGGACCTTGTAATGAATATATCAGTTTAAAACAAACTATGTTTTATGACAATTTGAACATCAAACTAGCATAATTTATTGACAAATAAGGTAATACTGTTCAGTCACTGCTTAAAACTTACCTGCCAGGATTCCTGAACTTTACCTGTCAGGATTCCTAAACTTAGTGCCTCAGCCATTCATATTTGCTGATTTTATTTGTTTAGATAATTTTCTGGTAAAGGAAGGAATTAAGACCATGATAAAGGACATTCTGAGGCTCTAGGACTATATAAGACACTTTAAGGAGGTTTATACTTCAGGAAATGATTCATTTACTTACTTTGTTTATCCTGGCATCAAAATGGCCGACAAGAGTTGTCTACCTTTATTCAAAACTTTAAATGCTTATATTTTCATAAACATATACAAATACTTACCATTTTGCATACAAGAACATAGAATGTAATCCTTATTTACCTAAGACCTAAGTTACTTTCCAAATAGTTAGCTGGCATTGCTGTATTTCATAATAATCTGATGACCAGTATGACCTCTTAAGTTTGTAGGAGGGAAAATTCAAATTCCTGACACTTTGGAATCCTTTTTGTATCAATTGTTCAGTTTTCTAAGCTTAACCATGATTGTTGGTCCAGATATTAAGTGCATCAAGTTAAGCATGTAATTCAAGTGTTTATTGCATATTTTGTTATTAGTGTTAACTTTGTTAATTTTACATCATTTCTAAATTATTCCTGTCAATTTATGGCTGCCATTTTAAGAAATTCCTGTCTTTCTTGCCAGACTGCCCAGGCCAAATGGAAAGTTTTATGATTGGTCAATTGTGACAGTCCTGCCCCACTTCAGAGTCTATATAAGTAGCCATGACAGGCCTGTTTTCAGTTTGCATTTTGGCTTTTAAATCCTGACAGTCGCGAAAACTAGTGACAAGAGCATTTTGTATATTTTAATTTGGAAACTTCTATTGTTGATCTTAGCAAATTTAGTGCTTTTCAGGATTGAATAAAGAAATTGTGGAATTAAACTTGTTATCAATAAAAGTTGTTATTTGAACAGTTTTTGACTTAGCTTACAATTGGTGTCAGAATCAGTGGATTAAAAGAACTGTTTACATTTTTCCTGGAATTGACCTTGAACTTGAAGACTTTTATAAAATACCAAAAAAAAAAGGACTTGTAACTACACAAAATTTAATCACCATTTAAAAAAAAAAAGAAAAAAGAAAAAAGAAAGAATATAATAATAATGTCAGAATCTGGAAGTGAAATTGTTTTTTTACAAATACAGAAGAAAATAATATTAGGTCTTCCTTCATGTGATGAAGTAAAAATTAGAAATATTTATACAATTAACAGGCCAAATGAGTGACAATGACTCAGAAGCAGGGGGTGACCAAAAATAATAGCAGAAGTTCTTCGCAAACTCAAAGGCAGAGATATATTGAAATGCGCACTAATAGAAGTTATTCATTCTCTCCTATACATCATAGAAGTGAGAACAATTCAAATAACTATGAAGCCAGACCTTTACACAGGTGAAAGTGATTGGGAGATATTTGAGACTCAGTTTGAAGTATGTTGCAAAGTTAGGGAACTGGAATCAACGCACAAAGGCTCTTGTTTTTGGCAGGCTCTCTTAGAGGAAGGCACTTGAATTTTTATAGTCACCTACCCACTGAAATAAAGGAACGCTATGATATTCTTATATCAAGGCTTGAACACAGAGGTTTGGTGTGGAAATCAAAGGTCAAAATGGTTGTCCCTATTAGATGCACGGGTAAGAATCCCAGGTGAAAAGTGCATCTCAGTTTGCTGATGCTATCCAGCGGATTTGATTACGAAAGCATATCCTCATCTTGACCCTAGCGCCCCAGGAGCTGATGACACTTCACACAATTTACAGAACTTAGGTCAAGACCTGAAGTACAAATGTATTGTGGAAAACTGCAAGTCAATTGTGGCATGCAGTTGAGATAATTGGACACATATGAGGGTATCTTTTGGTTTTTTGGTCATAACAAAATGAATCAGTAATGTATCAAAATGGAAAACTTTTCCAACTTGGTTAAGAAAGCTTAAAACGCAAGTTGGAAGTGAAAACATAATTTTATGGACTACTAAAATTGTTAAACTTTATTATTGGTTACATTTGAAGTTAACTGTTGATTTGTTATAATGTTATGACTGTTAAAGTAAAGCACCAGAACACCAGAAGCCCCAGACAGACATTAATATTAACTTATAGTGATTAATTATGATTTGATACAATGGTTCAATAGGAATAATACAAAGAAGAGCATCAGAAAGACATGAACAGTAATTCATTCAGCTTAAATACAAACTGCAATTGTAATTAAAACTAATTATACATAAACTTTGGTTCTATGAAATTGAAAAAAAAGTAAAGATGGAAGTTAGCTGTAATACATAATTATACATGTACAATGCTTCAAAGGGATTGATACTGAAATGACAATATTAATTAATGTGAAATTTTGGAAGTGAATCACAGAGCTCTGTTGTGGTGTTGTTGAAATTCATAGTTTGGAAATGGCCTGATCAAAACCATGTTTCACTATGTGGATTATGGTTATTTGCGAACCTTTTTGCAATTATACATTGCATCGCTTTTAACCATTTGGAATTCAAAAACCATTGACAGCAATGGTTAGGAGTGAATTCCTGGTTAGTGGTTTCAGTATCTATCTCTTAGGTCTTTTGGAACTGTACTCGGAAATGATAATTAGTATTATCAGCGGAAATGGTTATCTCAATTTTCTGTAATGCTGTGAACAATACACTTTATCAAACATTAATAATAAGGATACCTTTGGAATCAAGTAAAAGTTTTAAGAAATTTAAAACTAACAATGAGTGAATGCTTATATGAGTTTACTAGACAAATTTGTGACAGACATTGGAAGAAATAATGCAGATAAAAATCTTGTTAAGGAGATGTTTCAGGTACCTACATCTGACAACTACTACTTTCTTTTAATTTAACATCCAAACAAAACTGTAAGAATGAAATGACTTTTTTCTACACTTTAAAGCCTGCAGGATATTCATTTAATAAGGAAATGATGCTGACATAGTATCCATGCTATTGACAACAAAGATGTTTCCATTAGTGGTGTCCTAACGTAAAAAATGTTGACAGAGAGAATCAACCATACAGAAGAAGAAAATAGAAAAACAGACAGAAAACATTTAAAAAGTATTTAATTTCTTTTAAGAGGGGGAGAGTGTTAGGGACTGTGAATGTTTATCTCAGGACCTTGTAATGAATATATCAGTTTAAAACAAACTATGTTTTATGACAATTTGAACATCAAACTAGCATAATTTATTGACAAATAAGGTAATACTGTTCAGTCACTGCTTAAAACTTACCTGCCAGGATTCCTGAACTTTACCTGTCAGGATTCCTAAACTTAGTGCCTCAGCCATTCATATTTGCTGATTTTATTTGTTTAGATAATTTTCTGGTAAAGGAAGGAATTAAGACCATGATAAAGGACATTCTGAGGCTCTAGGACTATATAAGACACTTTAAGGAGGTTTATACTTCAGGAAATGATTCATTTACTTACTTTGTTTATCCTGGCATCAAAATGGCCGACAAGAGTTGTCTACCTTTATTCAAAACTTTAAATGCTTATATTTTCATTAAAACATATACAAATACTTACCCCATTTTACATACCCAAGAACATGGAATGTAATCCTTATTTACCTAAGACCTAAGTTAACTTTCCCAAATAGTTAGCTGGCATTGCTGTATTTCATAATAATCTTGATGACCAGTTATGACCTCTAAGTTTGTCAGGAGGGAAAATTCAAATTCCTGACACTTGGAATCTTTTTGTATCAATTGTTCAGTTTTCTAAGCTATAACCATGATTGTTTTTGGTCCAGATATTAAGTGCATCAAGTTAAGCATGTAATTCAAGTGTTTATTGCATATTTTGTATATAGTTAACTTTGTTTACATTTTCTAAATTATTCCTGTCAATATGGCTGCCATTTTTTAAGAAAATTCCTGTCTTTTCTTGCCAGACTGCCAGGCCAAATGGAAAGTTATGATTTGGTCAATTGTGACAGTCCTGGCCACTTCAGAGTCTATATAAGTAGCCATGACAGGCTGTTTTCAGTTTGCATTTTGGCTTTAAATCCTGACAGTCGCGAAAACTAGTGACAAGAGCATTTTGTATATTTTAATGGAAACTTCTATTGTTGATCTAGCAAATTTAGTGCTCTTCAGAGTTGAATAAAGAAATTGTGAAATTAACTTTTTATCAATAAAAGTTGTTATTTGAACAGTTTTTGACTTAGCTTACAATATGTTCATCACCATCAGTGAATTTTTAGTTAAATGTATGCAAAATATTTACTAAACAGCTATATGATTTAGCGGTTTATGAGCGTTTTCCGCGTACAGCCTCCTGGGGTGTACAAATAAGTTAGTTTTCCTTAGTTATCACGCAAGCATGATCCATGTCTCTGATGTAAGCGACAGTTTACAATTATTTGTCTTTAAAAAATATTAAGGACTATTAATAGTTTATAATAACAAAAGAACATCCATGATATTGAGAATACGTAGTTGCAACGTTCTAGTTAATGACCCGTCATAAACAGTTGGTCGCTGCGTAGTAATTGGAAAATTGTTATCAAAAATAATAAAGAATATTTGCCACTGAATTAAAGCATTTACTTATAAATTTTCATTTATGCTTTTTGTTAAAAAAATATGGATAAAGTTATTATTTTGAAGGGTTTTTCATACCAGAACTATTTATTACAGACGTACGTATGCCTAAACCTGATTACCGCGGCAGTATGACGTCACGGAGTAGTGATTTAAAAAAAATCAAGAATTTTTCAGAGAATTATTATCTTTACAAATTGCAGATATGAAATTAAAGAATGAAAATATTTTCATATTGTAAATGTCTGTGATGAGTGATGAGTCAGCTTAGAAAAAATCAAGGTACTATTTTTTGACCTGATTACCGCGGCAGTATGACGTCACGGAGTAGTGATTTAAACAAAAATCAAGAATTTTTCAGAGAATTATTATCTTTACAAATTGCAGATATGAAATTAAAGAATGAAAATATTTTCATATTGTAAATGTCTGTGATGAGTGATGAGTCAGCTTAGAAAAAATCAAGGTACTATTTTTTGACCTGATTACCGCGGCAGTAAGATTTGACAGACAGTTATTAACATTGGGTCGGCATAGCCTCCCCAAAAATTGGTTAAATCGTTTTGTATATTTTCTCCATGAGTGCAAATGGAAATTTTAAAACAAAGGGACGTAACTTGGTAAACTGAATCCGAACCGCAATACGGACTTTACCGAGAATATAACTGTAGCGCCACCTGTTAGCATAATTTGGGTGTCACATATTATTACACCAGATGTCGCGTTGTATTATGCTTGCTGCATTCGGCTTTCGGCTATGCGCATTCTACCTTATGACATTCGTCATTCAAGCTGAATGAATAGACCCAAATACAAACAGTTGCAGGTTAATTTATTG
Source organism: Ruditapes philippinarum (assembly GCF_026571515.1). NCBI lineage: Eukaryota > Metazoa > Mollusca > Bivalvia > Venerida > Veneridae > Ruditapes > Ruditapes philippinarum. The sequence goes on from NW_026859985.1 coordinate 36,958, forward strand.
AATTAATATACCAGATCAACAAATGAATAATAATTGATCGTTAAATAACGACATCAACATAAAATTAAGCAAGTCGCACACAGCAGAAAGCATAATGTGCATGTAAGAAAGCAACATGTAAAAGTCAGAATGCAAGATGTATATGTCAGAATGCATAATGTACAAGTTAGAAAGCACGATGTACAAGTTAGAAAGCACGATGTAACGTAAGGAAGCAAGATGTAATTTTGGCATAAATCACCCTCCATACTTAGGAAAATGCTGGGGGTTTTTTTCGTATGACTCAGGAAATGCGAAAATTGTAAAAAAAATAATAATAGAAAAATAATAGAAAAAAGCGTCACTTTATGTGAGTGATATCCCATATACAGCACATGTGCATTTTTAGTTTGTGGCGTACGTGCCAATTTTCCCGGGAGTTTGTCTTAAGAATATTTTTCGTGCTCAGTTAAAAAGTTAAGTTTGCCAGTATTTATTATTTGGTGCACAATGTTTAAAAAAGGAAATCAAACTGTTTCAAAGAAAGATCTAGATAAAAGATCATTTTCAGTTGTATAATATTTTAAGGGTTTTAATTAAAGAGTGCAAATTAAAAAAAAAAACTAGCCATATACAGAGTTTTGGGTTTTTACTATTTTCAAATATAAACGTATGGGGATGTGGCTCAGTGGTAGAGCGTTTAAAGGCCCCGTGTTCGATCCCCGGCATCTCCATATTTTTAAACGGCAACCATTATCTTCACTTAAAACTGTGTAAGAAATTCTCGCGATTAAACCGTTCTGTATTTAACAAAACAAAAAAAATATTGGCTACTTAATACAATTGTATGTTTTTAATATTGAAAGAAAAGATGAGCAGTTTACCTTATCTAATGCAATTTCATTTTTATCATCTTTATTTTTTTCATATCTAAACACTCAACTTAATAATCATGGAGATGTGGCTCAGTAGTAGAACGTTCGCTTTGAAGTTCATTACAAACCTCTTATCATTTTAAAACTCATCTATAATAATTTTAGAAATTTATATCAAAATGGACAATTATTTGCTGCATGATAATCAATTCAACAGAAAACGCAATATCGTACCGATGTCAATCCGATATGCAAATTAGTTGCATTGATAGGTCATCTAGGCCCGACGCAGACCCGATGTATTTTTTTTTTATGTAATACGAAATGTTACACCGGTTCGATCCCCGGCATTTCCATTTTTTTGTTAAACGTTCTATTATGCAATTTACGTTTACAATTGAATTTCAAAGTTTAATAGGAGACATATTATCATATAGCAATGTAGAAACGGAATTACTCTATCTTTAATTGCAATTTAATTGAATTCATTGTGTGACCATTGGATGTAGATGCATTTAATTGTGAAAATATGCATCGGTTTTCTTTCTTTTTGCTAAATATACTCATGTTATAGGGCGAGCTTTATTTTTCAAAATGGAGGCATCTTGGCGTATACAACTCCCCCTTTGTTTGGAGCTATATCACGTGCACACTGCAGTATATTTAACAAGAAGGAAAAACCCGATGCATAATTGTTTTGAGTTCAGACAATCTAACCACACTCAAATGCATCTACATCCAGTGCTGGCAAAATGAAACATGTTAATTAAATTAGATAGCAATTAAAGATAGAGAGGTTTTGTTTCTACATTGTTATTGATATCATGTCTTCTAAAAACAGTTAAACTAAAAGTGAACATAAATTGAACGCAAATTGTTGCATGATAGAATGTTTTGATAAAAATTTGACCGGAGATCGAACCCGGGGCCTTTCCCATACAAAGCGAACGCTCTACCACTGAGCCAGATCCCCATGGTTGTTACTGCATATGTTTACTGTTAGATGAAAAAGTTAAAGAAGATAAGAAAATAATATTTCATTAGGCTTTTGTTTCAATATATAAAGAATTTACATTTGTATTCAGTAGCCAGTATTTTGTTCATTTTCTGTTTTGTTTAATATAAACCAGTTTAAACACGCGAATTTCTTACACAGTTTCATAAGAAGTAAAACTATATGGAGATGCCGGGGATCGAACCCGGGGCCTTTCACATGCAAAGCGAATGCTCTACTACTGAGCCACATCCCCCTTTTTTCTTGTCCATATGTATGTTTATTATTTGATAAGAATAACTAAAAATGATTAAAAAAGATATTGCTTTTGCAATGGATGAAATTTTATCAATTTAAATTACTCACCTTTTGTTTCCATATGCTGGTGTACTGATGATGATGTGCTGATGATAAGGATGATATTGATGATGATGATGATGATCTTAGATAGATTATTGTTATATTTTATAATTGACATTATTGTATAGGGAGAGCTTTATTTGTCAAAATGGGGGCATCTTGCCGTATACAACTCCCCTTTGTTGGGAGCTATATTCGAACGTGCAATTGTAGTAAGGTATGGACAGATAAAGCTCTTCGGAGAGCTATAATTGTTGAAGGCTATATGCGACGTAATGTTCAGGGCGTCCACACTGCAGTATATTTAACAAAAAGGAATAAAACCGATGTATATTTTGAGTTCAGACAATTAAATGCATCTACATCCAGCACTCGCAAAATGATTCAAGTTGAATTTAATTAAAGATACCGTTTCTATATTATTATTGATATAATGTCTTCTTTCAAACAGTAAACTAAAATGTAAACGTAAATTGAACGCGAATTATTACATATTAAATAAACGTTTTGATAAAAATATGGAGATGCCGGGGATCGAACCCGGGGCCTTTCACATGCAAAGCGAACGCTCTACCACTGAGCCACATCCCCGATGCCGATGTTGTTCTGATGACTATAATGATAACGATGAATAAGGTTTGATACACTGATGATGTACTGTTGATGATGACTTTCAGACGATGATGCTGCTGGTAAGTTTAAATTACTAAAGATGATGATGATGATACACTGATGATTATGATGATGATTATGATGATGTACTGATGATAATGATTATAAATGATGTTTCTGATGATGTTTTTAGATAGATTATTGTTATACTTTATAATTGGCATTATTATATACGGAGAGCTTTATTTGTCAAAATATATTTGCCATCTTGCCATATACAACCATAGGAACTTGAATTTTAATCAATACATCACAAAATATACGTATATTAGTGATATAGCCCTTATCTCTATATGAGCCTTGTCATGACAAAACCAACATAATGGGTTTGCGACCAGCATAAATCCAGACCAGCCTGCGCATCCGCGCAGTCTGATCAGGATCCATGCTGTTTGCTTACAAACCCTATAACAAGTAGAGAAACTGATAGCGAACAGCATGAATCCTGATCAGACTGCGCGGATGCGCAGGCTGGTCTGGATCCATGCTGGTCGCAAACGCACTATGTTGGTTTTGTCGTGACACGGCTCAATTATATTTTATTTAGAGATAAGGGCTATATCACTAACGACTTATATACGTATATTTTGTGATGTATTGATTAAATTTCAAGTTCCTGTGATACAACGCACTTTGTTGGGAGCTATGTAACACCGCACTTTGGGGTCAAACGCACTTTGGGGTCCGACCCCAGAGTGCGTTACGCACTTTGGGGTCCAATTTCGACCCCAAAGTGCGTTAAACAGGTACATATGCATTTTTAAACATCAGGCAAACGACCGCACTTTGGGGTCATAAAAAATTAATGTTCATTATGTTTTAAATAATATATTGTAGTCAAAGCCAATGGTAAACAAAAAATCAAGGTATTAAATCGACACAAACATGTGCCCTGAATTATATTAGAATCAATAGGGATTTAAATGGTCTTGATTACTAAGTGAAGAACTTTCACCAAACAAATCACCAAATAAAGAATTTGTATCAATTATTAAGCTTAAAATATTTTTTCTCAAATTTTCCATTTATTTTAAAAGAATGTACACCTTTCATTAACTCCATTGTTTTTAGCTAAATGCATTATTTTCCCGTTTTTTATTTACACATTTTTAAGAAATATAATAGTCTTAGCATAGACAAAGGTATAAATTCTGGAAAATCCTAGTAAGACATTTCAGTAAAAAGTGTGCCTGATAATATGTTGAAAGAGCCATTTATTTAGCTAAATGTGACATAATTATAAGAAACTTGACTAGGTGTAGATGTGGCTTTAAGTAGTAAGTACTAAAATTATCAACTATTTAAGTGGTCGCACATTAAGAGCTGAGCTTCAGAATAATGTAAAATTCTCACTGGGGGTATAGAGGGGATTGTGGGGTATCGATCCCCCCCCCCGAGGGTTAAAAATAACGTTTTAAAGGCCCATTATGCTTTAAAAACTTTTTTATTTTGATGTTCTTCTATATTATCCAAAAATACACATTGGCCAATTACCTGAACCATCTTTATTTTTTGTTTTTCGTACATATTTTATGTTTGTTTGTCGTACATATTTTTTTTTAGTTTTGAATACATACTTTTTTTAGTTTTGCATACATATTCTTTTTTAGTTTGCATACATATTTTATTTTAGGTTTACATACATATTCTTTTTTAGTTTGCATACATATTTTATTTTAGATTTTTTGTACATATTTTTTGTTTTTGTTTTTTCGTACATATTTTCACATGACGCCATTTGCAAAGTAGAGGTTTGGATAATTACACCATTTGTTAAACACCATTTTCAAGCACTTCGTCATCTGTAAATTACAGTACAAATGCCATTTGCAAATACCAACATTTTCATTTTTGAAGGTGTCAAAAAAATAACAACACTTTTTAGTATCCGCAGTAACCCAAAGAAAGGTTCTGCATATGGTCTCGATGTGGTTAACATTTGCCACAAGGTGCCGTAAAATCCTTCATGGGGTTTCGGAGATAAGGAGCGGACATGAAACCCAAGTGTTTATCCTTTGACCTGTAGGTGTGGCCCCGACCTTGAGCCGGCACACCTGGGATATAAGTTCTGCACATTATCTGGATGTGCTGAGGAATTGACCTAAGTTTCATAATTCTCAATTCTCAGAGGTTGGGGTTGAGTGGTGCATATTCATGGAATAATAACTGATCACCAATCAACAGCCCTTTCCAAATAGACACTAATATAACAGTATATAATAACAAAGAACAATAATTATATTAAATACATATAATATGAAAAAAGGGCCGAAAAGGGTCGGCCGAAACCAGACTTGCCCGGCCGAATACGACTGGGCCGATTCCAAAAATGGGCTTTAATGTGACCAAACCACTGTGCTAGTTTTATACTCAACTATGGGCTGTTATGAGATTTGAAGGCTGTTTTGATTGGCTAAAATATGTATGGAAAACAAAAAATAAAATATGTACGAAAAACAAAAATAAAATATGAATGCAAAACTGAAAAAAAAATGTATGCAAAACTAAAATAAAATATGTACATGTATACAAAACTAAAAACAAAAAAAATGCAAATGTCACTTTTATGCCACCGTAATTTTGTTATGTGAACACAATATTTAGATATTTCAAGTGGTAAAATTAATGAAACTTTTATCACTTAAGCATCATAAAGTTTTGACCGCCATCTTGAACTCCACCTCAAATATTCCAATGTCGCAGATAGAAAATAAGTCAATACCCAGTATTCAAGCAGAACTCAGATGACACCTTTAGACCTCTTGAACCCAAAGTGCGTTGATATGTAGCATATTAACGCACTTTGGTGTCAATTTCTCGATTTTAACCCCAAAGTGCGTTGGACCCCAAAGTGCGGTGCGAAGTTTAACGCACTTTGGGGTCGGACCCCAAAGTGCGTTTGACCCCAAAGTGCGGTGTTACAGAGCTATATTCGAACGTGCAATTTTAGTAAGGTGTGGCTTGATATTTAAAGCTTTTTGGGGAGCTATATTTGTTTGCAGCTATATGCGGCATAACAGGGCAGCCACACTACAGTACACTGAACACCGATTCATATTCATAATTTATGATTAGTAAATTAACCACACAATTTAAAAAATATCCATATACATCCAGTGCTCGCTGCTTTTCATCTCTACAGAAGAATTCAAAATGTATTTTATGTTGATCACACAAGTTTTCATTTCAAACAAAGTATGTGTAGCATAAATTTCTTTCACGCTCACCGATCTAGATGATTTTATGATGGTGAGCACGTTACATGTACTTTAAAACAATCATAACATTGGAATTCATTACAAGCTGACAAAATTTGTCAGCTACAGTTTGCTTATTCTTACTTAAACATGGTTGACTGTTCCTTCACACGACCAGAAAGATGGAACCTCATAATTTTCTCCAATTTTTCTTCCACTTTCCGCCATTTTGTTTTTGTTTTGAAATTACATCAGGTTAATTCACCAATCGGCACTTTATTTGCACTCCAAATTCATTCAACTCCGATTAAAAAATCAAAGGGCTGCAAGCTCTGTGGTATTTTCTGATCTTTGCAATCTAAATCGCACTGTATATCTGTATTATTTTCCTGTATAAGTTTATTTTTATGTACTATAATTCTTCTTGCAGGGCACCAGAGTTTGATACATACGGAATTTTGCATGACTAGAGTTGCATCAAAAATCATTTATGTTCATTTGTATGACAGCCACACTTTATCCTAGCATAACGTGGCTACTTCCTTAACAAAGAAACTTTAAAAAAAAATTTAAAAAAAAATAGTTGCCTTGAATGGGATTTGAACCCCAGACCTCTGACACTCTAAACGAGCGCGTTACCCCTGCACCACGGAGAAGTTATACGAAGAGCCTGAATAAAATCAAGTAATACTAAATTAAGAATTTCTATTGCATTTCGGGTTTGTAATCCTTATTAATTTCGAGGTATTTTGTTCACGATAAACCTCTTGTTTGGTGTAAATAATTTAGCAAAAATCTTCTCCCCAAAACAGTCCGACATGTATATATTCCACTACTCGACAGTCAGATTTATTTGTGTATAATTCGGTAATCGACATCGCTAAAAATAGCATTTTCATTGATTAAAATCATATCCATTCGCGTAATTTGTGAATGTACATTTATTGACAATTCTATAACTCGAAGTTACTTTTAAACTTTGAATGCGTTGTAATTTGTTGGATACGTGTAACAAAATAAAACTTTTTCTTTTAAATCGCTAGGTTTAAGCTGTTTTAAGAACTACTTGTTGTTAGGTTTGTCGTGAAACCGCTGTGTAAGAGATTGAATGTTAGCTTTGTATTTCTTGATCTTCGATCAGAAAATACAACTATATAAACGTCAAGATATGTAGTTCTCCGCGTTACATCGTATAGACGGAGAACTGTTGTCTCAACAGGTGCGATATCAAAACTGGTATAACCAGGTTGGTCACGTGATAAGAGTTATTGACCGTGCGTACGTACTATTAGTGGTCAGTTCTACAGAGACTCTCGCTTGGTACACGTCGTTAACTACATAGGGAGTTTTTATCATGGAT
>NW_026859986.1:0-22902 GCF_026571515.1 Ruditapes philippinarum
AATTATCGGTAACCATAGCTCTGACTTTTATGTTTAAGTTTATGTCTAAGTCGCTGATAAGCTTAGACATATTGATAATAAATTCTGCTGAACTTTTATCTGAGGATAAGAAAAAGAAATCTTTCTTTTGCTATTGTCTTAATTATATACTAATATGATAGAATGAATCATAAATAAAAAAAATCATGTGTGATATTCTGAAATGAAATATGATGATCAAATAGTTATATATTAACTCTAATAATGATCCAGAGTTACTAAAAGGCCACATTACGCCTCATAAACAAATACATCTTTACTTCTTTAAAAGGGGCAAACATGAATGTCATAGTTAAAATAATGGTTGTAAAGAATGACAGATGCTTGTTTCCTTAAGAATGTGAAATAATTTGTCATAATAACAAATAACAAAGTAGTATTTTAACTTTCAATGCAAATACTTATTCACTATAACTGTACTTATTGCCGAAAAATAACGGGTAAAATATGTGGATCTGGTAATTGACTAATGATAATGTTGTTTTTTTTGATACTATAAAGTTAAAAGAAAATTAGAAATCTTTTTAAATCTTTTGAAAAATAGTAGCATTTCTGAGGCATAATGGGCCTTTAATTCCTAAGTACTATTTTGGAGGCTCGTTGCTCCTATAATATTCATGCAGTTCTTAAGGCTTAGAAGTCAACGTTTCTTACTGAAGTATTTAAAACTAAAATGTGTCGTCACGCCACGAATGCCCCCGCAATTAGCCAAAATTTCAAATGATATAATAATATTTAGTTCCTTATCAATATACAAAAACATTTTTTTTTCATTCTAAGTTCAAAGCCCTTCAACTATTCAATATTAACACTAACCATTTTTATACAAAATTCAAGGCCATACAAATATTCAGTGTTTACCTTTTGCAAATTGCATATTGCAAATTTTAGCCGAGATAATGATTACATACATTGCCACAAAAGTAAGAGTGCGGAAACTGAAAATTGAAACTGAAATAACTTTGTTCAAAATAATTGAACTATTAACACATTCAAACTTGGCCTGCTTATTCAGAAGATGTATCTATATGTCAAATAGAGTTGAAAGTGTATCACTGTTTGAGAGATAATGAAAGGAAACAAAACAAATCTTCTTTTTTTCAAAGTTCAAGAGGGAAATTTTTGTAATCATCAAGCTATTACCAAAACCGAATTTGACTAGAGTATTCCTGTGACACATCCATATATTGAATCTGAGTTGAATATGTACAACTATTAGGGAGATAATTAACAGAAACTGCAAAATTTCCTATTTTCAAAGTTAAAGAGGTATTACTCAGCAAAAATATTCATTGACCATGACCAAATTCGAAGTTGACCTGCATATTTATATGGCATATCCATATCTTTAATTTGAGTTGAATGTGCATAACTGTTTGGGAGATAATGAACGGAAACTACTTTTTTTAAGTTAAAGGGGCATAACTCTGCGACAAAAACCATCAAACCATGACCGAATTTGAATTTGACCTGCTCAGTCCTTTGAAGTATTCATATGTCAAATTTGAGTTGAATGTGTGCAAGTGATGGGGAGAACGGAAACTGAAAATTTCTTATTTTCTTAAAGTGAAAGGTGCCAAAAATCACCGACCAATGACCAAATTCGAACTTTTCGCGTTTTGTTGACATATCCATACGTCAAATTTCAGTTGAAATTATACTACCGTTGGGGAGATAATAATCGGAAACTGACAAATTCATCAAGGAGCATAAATCATCGGACCATGACTAAATTCGAACATGACCTGTATTTAACTATGATATATCAATACCTTAAATTTGAATGTATGCAACCGTTACCTAGATAATGAACGGAAACTGATGATAACGAAAGGACGAGAGGATGGAAGGGTGATATGACGGAACGGGGTAACATTATATGCCCCAGCCATTGTATGGGCGGTGGCATAATAAATAAAACTATGTAGGTGAGAGAAATATCAGCTATGCACGAATGAAATTAAATGAAATCTATAAAGGTAAGAAATATTGCATTGTAAGCAACGTTACATCATTTGAGAGCTGAAAGTTCTTCGAAGTCTCCCCTTCATTATACAGAAGAACAGTGCAGTTACCATTTACATCTGTCTTAAATGTATAACTGAAAAACAAAACAAGTGCATCCAGGTAATGCCATAAGTTTTATCTATAGATATTGTTCCTTTTCAGCGCATTATGTTATTGTCATTAGGGGTGTTAAAAAAGAAATATCGAAAACTTGCCTACGCAGTATGTTAACTCGTATAGTTGTTAAATCACGCACTTTGACGCATTTAATTTGGCAAACATTACAAAAAAACTCACACATACCTTGCCCTGATACCTATTGTAAAGGACACTTGTGATGTATTTATTGTAGGAGGTATTATCAACGCAATGGTAAACCTCGGCAAGACTGTAAGTAAACACAAAATGATATAACTTCACAAATATATGAAAATGATTTGACAAAAAAAAAAAAGAAATTAAAACAACAATTTATTTTCTCACTTCTTTGATGTATTTTCATTTCTTTCAGAAAGAATTAACGGTCTTCTGTTATAGTCTCCTGTTAATTAGCTCAATACTTTTTTATTTCATGGTCAGAATAGGATAAATATTGATATATAGTTTATATATATATGTCAAATATTTTTTGTGATATTTGATTTTGATTTGTTATATTTTTTGTAAAACTTTTGATACGCCGACATAGTTGGTGCGCTTAGATAGCTATGTTTTTAGTTGATATTTGCCTTTAAAGTTTAAATAAATTCTTCAATTTTCATAAACTTATCACATTCTCTGATGCTTCTTTGAAACACTTTTTAGGGAAATATATCAAATAATGCGACGATCTAACTAAATCTCTCTCTCTCTCTCTCCCTTTATCTCTCTCTCTCTCTCTCTCTCTCTCTCTCTCTCCCTCTCTCTCTCTCTCTCTCTCTCTCTCTCTCTCGAATGCAAAGTAGCACATACCATATTCATTGACTTCGAAATATTTGGAATGCGTTCTCCCCTACAATACAAATCATTTTTAAAGTAATTGAGTGTATTTAAACATTCGTTGCAATGCTTAAAACAGTTTCTTTGGAATTTAGTTTTGGTCATTTTATACATACAAAGCAATAACCTTGAAACGTTATATAGATACATGTTCTCTTTGTTTCATAGTACAATTCTTGAATGATTTATAGTGATTACTCGTATATTTGTAATAATTGTCACGTAAATAAGTTAAAAATGTATGTAAATAGTAACTGGTTATATATCACATTTATAGATATGTATCTACAACTTACCATAACATCAATGCCTATTGTCCAGTTTCCAAACACGGGGTATTTGCTGAGCTCTATTTCACCAGATATAACCCCATTTTTAACCAAATGTGGTCCTCTTGTCTCGATCTTATTTTCCTGTCCATCCTTTATGATACAGTCAATCTTTATATTTTAAGCCTGATTTGGGGTTTTCAATGACTTTCATTACTAATTATTAAATTGTATATAATTATTTAATTTACTAAACATATATCCGGAGCAATCTTTTTTTCAAAAAAGTTTTTGTCTATAATGGTGCATATAATGACCTTGTCATTTATGTTGATTACTATTTGTTTTATTCACTAGTATTGTGCAATCTATAGCATAAAAATATTTTGACATTATTAATTTTAAAATATTTAGATTTATCATTAAGAAAAAAACACACAGTTTATTATATTACTGAAATGATACGCCAAATATATTTATATAGATCTATATCACTTTGAATAATATTTTCGCCATTTCATCTAAATTTATAACCAAATATTATATTTTACCTGAATAATGACGGCTGCTTCTCCCTGGAAGCCCATAAGATTAGGAAGAAGAAATACTGCCCGATATCTCACTGAAATTATGTACAAAATTATTTTCATGTCTTATTGTCACCAAACGCACATCTCGAGAGACATATTGTCTTTATATTAATAGATATGTTCTGTTTTAGCATGCATTTTTATAAATGAAAGATAGTGTTATAACATGGAGTGCAGTATCGATTGACGTCAGTACATGCCAAATCTAGATATGTTCAATACTTACCTGTCTGACCTGCCGCATAACGAACTTTATCTGTCTGTATAAATACCATCAAGCTCCTGTCGTTATAGTGAACTCTCGAACTGTTTGAGAAGACCAATGCACCAGACCCATAAACAAATGCTCTATAATTCGACGGACGTAAACTACTGGGAACCTTGAAAAAAAGTAAACAACACAATACAAGTATGTATTTATGTATTGAAAACACAAATAACAAGTATCAAAATATTTCAAAAGCCGAAAGTATTAAATGTAATGTAAGTACATTCTTGTATTGCCGGAAGATACGAGGGGCATTCAATAAGTTCTGATAAAGGCATATTGTAAGAAAACTATAAGTGATACACACCTACCGTACCTATATTCCTTCAAAATAACTACCCCTGTTTCTAACAATCGCTTTCCATCTGTTCAGAAGATCGGCGATTCCCTTTGCAAGACAACCGCGTGTGATGCATTCACGTTCCGTGGCCACAACATAAGCGCCTTTTAGTCATTACTTCTTACACCCATGAGGGGCATTTTGAGTTTAGGACTCATATCCGGCGAATAAGGTGGATGGGACAACACTTGCAAGTTATATTCCTTGATTTTCAACGCCACTGGGTGTGATTTATGCGGAGATGCGTTGTCATGAATAGACCGAACCCCTGACTTTAAGAGCGCTGGTCGTTTTTTCCTGACAGCTGGTCTCAATTTTAAATATGTTTATAATACTTTCCGTTAACTGTATGTCTAAGAGAAACATAGTCCGACACCAATACACCGCCATTATCATAGGCTATAATTGCGATTTTGTTCAGGTTCCCTTGTTTTCGTCGAAATTTTGCAGGCCTTGGCGACCTTAGAGTGTGCCATTCTGAGGACTGTGACTTTAATTCGGGTCATAGCTATGAAGCCATATCTAAGCAATTGCCTAAAATGCGGTTTAAGTACTGTTCACCTTCATTTTCATACCTTTTTATTGATTATCTGCAATCAATAACCGGTCCGTCATTTGGTCCCGCGAAAGGTGATGTGGCACCTTTCTTGCAAAAACTCGGCGCATACGCAAATGGCGTGTAAGAATTGTATGAATTGTCCCAATAGAAATACCAAGACTTTCAGCTAACTCCTTGCACGTTTATCGCCGATCTTCATTCAATTGGCCGTTAACTTTTTTTCGATATAGAACTTGTCTTTAACCTAAACTGGCCGTCCGCTACGGGATCATCGAAAGAAAATCAAATGTTCCATCTGCATATTGCATTACCCATCTATAAACTGTATTAAATGAAACAGCAGATTCATCGCAAGCTTCATATAAATGTTCATGATTTCCCCCTAAAAAAACTATCTTTATATAAACACGCTGTTCCTCTACGCTTACCGCGGCCATGACACTTGAGCGACGTTAACTGACGTCATATATATGTGACGTCATACGTCACATGGGAACGTGGTCTACGTCAATAGGAAGCTTAATAATAGTTTGTCACTCTAACAGGTGTTTCATTGTTTTAAAATGAAAGAAAAATACGTTATGGTGTCATTTTCAGAACGTATTGAATAACCCTCGTAAAATGTTTTAATCACAACTTTATTGAACTTTCGTGATATGTCAAAAATCGAAAACAATTTTCGGTGTAGTAATTATATTATTATATTTCCTTTTTGAAACAATCAATTAGCCTTCAATTACAATATAATGGAAGTATTCTAATTATCAATTACTTGTTTAGTAATGAATAAAATATTTAATCTTACGTTAATTGATATAGCCGAATACATTCCTGGAAAAAGAGAAAATATATAAAGTAAACAATCGAGTTGGACTCTAATCAATTTTTTTGACAAAATGATCCTATGCTTACATGTAATGACGTTTAAGGAGTTGTGTGCAAAGAAACATCAGAACTTGCTGACATGTACGAAAATCTATAAATTTTGTATGTTTTATTAATAATGAAAAATGTCATGGATAATTTTACTTTTAATTGATTTCTTTAAACTGGCGGACGTTATTAAGTATTTCTCAATATATTTAGCCGTAATTGAGTAATGACAGATTATAGATCCTGTCACACAAAAATAACCACATGTACAACAAAGAGGAAGAATACTTAGTACAAAACAAGTGTGGAGACCGATAAATTTAAGACCAGGAACTAGGTGTATTTGTTTAAATTGAAAAAATAGTATCTAGGTAGACTACATTGTTGTGATTAATCATTGTTAATATTTGAGATGATAGTGAACTGGTACTGAAATTATTAGGTATAAGGAAGACAATAGCGCATTGCTTTTGATTTTTTGTTGGCCTTTTGTTACGTGCTAGGGATGTTTGTGCTTAAACTAGTGATTGTCTTAACGATAACCTATGATACACTTAAAGTTAAGTTATAACTTATATGCATGATCTTAGCTGATGCATGGTCTACATTCTTAAAATCTGGACAAAGTGTGACCCCTCGAAAGCATTAATCAACTAATTAAGTGAGTCTAGCACCAAAAAGAAAGAATTTAAAAGTTATCTTAGATAAATAAAGAGAATACTATTTATTTGTGGTTATCAATCAATACGTTGAAATGAGGCTTTGATAACTCATGACACAAATCGTTTAAGTGCATGTGTTACTATACATGTATTTAGTAGCAACATTGTCTATCATTTCAACTAATTATGAGTGTGACGTGACCGATTATGAGTTTGCGACCAGAGACCGAAAACTCTTAATTATAGTTGACCTGCTGAAAACGATTGCTTGCACAAAATGATAAAATGACGCCACATTTTGCATCATCAAAACAGTCAGCTGTAGAAGCTTGATTTCATAAATATTTCATTCCCAGGAAAGAAACCGGGCTTCTTGATTCTAGTGGACTTTGTTTTTAAACACATATGGGAAAAATGTAGAAATTACTGTTCCGTACAGTACACATCTACAGAGACAGGAATATCAACGAAATGAATATCGAGTTTTTTTTAAATGCTTCGTTTAGATTTATCAAGTGTATTAAAGACGTTAATACACTTTATAGACGGGCCGGAGAGTGATAATCGTTCTAAAGTCCTCGTGGCCATTATTCATTTTTAGAGGCGATTGTGATAATCAAGTCCTACTCTGCCGTGTATTAATCACTTGATATAATCAAACCGTGAATCAGCGCACAGCAAGTTATTTGGCATGAGTTTAAGGCAAATAACACTTATGTGTTGATTTATATAAAAGGAAGTATCAATCCTAGTATTTATAAACTAAGTCCATTACAACATAATTAAATCAATTCAAATACTCTTTAATCCGTTTGTTTCAAAAACGTAAATCGTCCGACATTGACATTTAAAAAAATAACATTACAATTCAATACCTGCACTTCGATCGCACATGTGGAAACATATTTATCTGTTTTAATTACATTGTTAAAGCATACGAGCCGTGGCATGAGATTTCCAACATAGTGGTCAAATATCGGTATCAAAGAAACAGGACGTCAACGTTGACGTCAATATTTCTTAATGATATCAACAGTTCAAATGCATTTTGATAATACCGCCATTGAACAGAACATGTAAACATCTATAGATATATAACAGTGTATGAAGCATGTTCAAACAACAATAAATTTAATTTAAAGTTGTTGTTATCTTTATCATAATGATATTTTACAATGATAATCAAAGAGAAAGATACTGTATAAAAGATGTTTATTAGCTTAAGAATCGAACGTGCTAACTCTCTAATCAGAATCCAACTAAGAAACCGTTTCAAATAGTACAGTTGCTTCACGATAAGATATCAATATCAGATATCATTGAGATATACTCTGTAAAAATCGATGTTATAGTTTATGCTTTTTAGTGATAATATAGGGTTTTATTAAGTGAAATAAATATCTGGAAACAAAGTGATCCCACGGAGGCATTATTACATTGAATTCAAGACTCAGTTTGATTGAGTCTGTAGATGAGGGATAATGAATGAATGCATTATCACTCAAGTATAGAAACACCGGCTTGAGCGGAACTCAATTCTCAACACTTAATAGTGCTGGTATAAATGATCCTGAAGGACCAGAAAAATATAACAACACTGACGTGAAGTACGGGGCAACTTTTAACAGCTGTAATACGCCACTTGACACCTGCTGTTGTGAAGTATTAATCAGAGTATATCACTCTTAGTGATGTTAACATAGTTTTTTTTGTATGTGTGTGCTTGCGTGCGTGTGTGCGTAAGTACATGCGTGTATGCTTGCGTGCGTGTATGTGTGTGTGTGTGTTCACGTATTTTATGATTCCGTAAACGTCCTTATAAATGTATTATGTATTTAGTTCCGTTAAGTATATTTCTCAATTCAAAGACAAATACTGTACTGAAGAAAATCACGACAATGTTGACCTTATTCCGTGGTATAACTCATGTTTGAACCTTGAACCCCTGACAAAACACTCGCTCAATCATAATTCAAGTACCATAAAAAGAGAATATGAATGAAAGTTGTGATTTGACAAATCTAATTCTTCTATTTAAACGTCTCTTGACATAATAGTCCTTGCATCAGGAAACACTTTAAGGGCTTACTCACTTTAAGTAATTATAAAATTATCACATTCGCTCTTTTAATTATTATTTTACTTTCAGTGTCAAGATGTTGTTAAAGTATTACTCTTTATCCATTGTATCATGTCGAGACTGACATATCAGAATAACACTTTAATTTAAATAGAATAAGGAAAATATAACATCACGTAGTTACCGTGGTTTTATATAACGGACACTCCAAATAGACAATTGTCATGTGAAGTGGTTAAGTGTGTTAGACGCTTGAAATTGTTTTCGTTTTTTTGTCCTGCTTTATATACAAGTTAGGGGTAAAACAAAACGAACTATTTTTGTCTTGTTTTATAATAATTATAACTGTTAAACTCGTTTACTGAAAATGCAAGTTTTGGTCACAAGTTGCGCCTTAAGATATTGAAAGAAGTCGGATGATAAGCAGGTAAAACAGAATAAAAATTGAGTGATTCTGACTAAATGGTCTAATATCAGTAATAAAAAGTAAAATTGCAACAACGTGTTGAATGACCCCCATAACATATATAGAGAAAGAAATTATATAATGTAACGTCATAATTTATTTTAAGCATTATGCTGCTATGTTATCGTAATCTAAAGCATCATGCCTAACGATTTCTTGCTTGGTTTTATTTATTTTCACTTGGCGTTTCATTTGACAAAGCAACCGTACTTATCTAGGTCTATTCGTGCCACAAGTCGTATCATATACTTAACATGGCTTAAAACTGACACGGCACTCTCGAACAAAGTTTGTATAAGAAAAAAAAATATTATAAGAAGAAATATCTTTAAAAAGATACTCGGTGGTTAACTTGCGTAGGATAAGCTACTACTAACCATGCTAACCGCAAACAGAACATTTTATTCGTCCTCAATAGGTAAATTTCAGTTCATTTTACCCGCAATGTTTTTCCCCATTAATTGTCATCTTAGATTTAATATTACTTACATTATTTGATTTTAATCAAAATGGAATTTGATTTGAATATGAATTTATAATAAAACAAAGATTTAGTAGATACTGTACACTAATTCCACAGATAATTTTGAAACTGTAAAATAGTGAAAAGTTCGTTTCCATCGTCTTATGCCCGGTTTGAGAAGAGAATATATTGTCTAGAACAGCTGAGAGGAGAAACCCAGTTGAACGCAAAAGTATCAAAAAGGCGATCTGTCATATTTAATTTCATATATTTATTGCAAAGCTGTAAGAAACATCTAAAAATATCATTATTATGTTTTTATATTTGTTCTGACTTATATCTTTTTCCAACACTTCCTGCCATCGCGCAATCTAACAGACCTCTACCTATAACGAAAACTCTTCTAAAGTATCAATCGAACAGGCTATGAGTGTTAAAATGACCAGTGAAAATTCTGCCTAAATTCATTTCTTTACAGTTAATTTTAGCGAAGTCAAGATGAAATCAGACGGCCATCGGCCGAAAAATATAAATGTGAGCAACGTTGTTAATAATTTTAATACCAATTTTGCATGCGTTTTACGTATTAAGATGATTCAGTTAAATCCGTATGACGAAGCATTTTTAATCACTAAGAACTTTTTCTACAAATTTTTGTAATATTTCTAAAGAATATCCTCATGATACATTTCAATATTTTATCAACATTTAAAACATTGGAAAATTAGACCAACTCACTTTAATATAAATATATCAATTAATGTCAATGACAATATGTTTTAAAGATCTTAAAAAGATGTTCTTAAAATGAACTTACCGCTGTTCACAGGGATAGTATTTTCTGCAACAACTGAGTCGTTGTCGGCAAATTTCACACCGGCGCAAACTGAAACTGGACCTCCAGAGTCTTGAACCAGAACTCGAACTTTCAACGGAATACCAGGTATCAGTGAATTTGGAAAATATGCCACATATGTCCTAAAGGTAAAATCAAATGAACAACATGCTGTCCCTATGCTCTTTCGTATTAGTTGTCAAATTTTTGTATTGTTTTATTATAAGTTGATACATTTAAAAACAAAAGGAATCGTGTGTACTTTTGTTAAAGTTTAGCATATCATTTAAGATGATGTGTACATCAGCTATGAAAGCTGTTATCATTCTCAATTATGTGTGCTTCACATATAGGTATCGGTGTAAGGTATGTATATTATTAACAAGTGTAACGGTTGGGAACCATTTATAGCGCTAAAAAGCGATTGATCGAAATATTCTGTTTACGATTGTGATAAATGAAATATTTTATTTAAGGGAATGTTGCACTTAATATGATATCAAATACTTGGCACACTTACCCAGATGCACCTGAGAGACAGCATAGAACAACAGATAATTGTATTAACATCTTGATTGTTCTGTGTTCCAATAATCTAAAATATTACAAATGGTTGCACACTTAAAGTATGGGATCAAAAGATGATATAAACAAACTGAATATAATGTATGATATGCAGAAACAAGCTACAAATCATACCATAGCACACTTAATTTCATATAGAAAAACTTGAAAATACAGGTAGCATTTTAATAACTGTAATTGTCATCATCTTTCACAAAAGAATGAAAAGAGAAAGAAAAACCCAATACACGGACTGAGTGCATTATCAACTGTGTCGTACGTTTTACCATGCATATAAAAATATTTATGATTAACACATTCACTATACAGTGTGGTTTTATGTAGGTTTATTGGGTTAAACTATACATACATAGTTATGTAACGAAGCATGCTAATAATAAACAGATAATAATAATTAAACTTATTCCGTGAAAGGCAGCATTATTTTTAAATGCTTGAAACATACATGTAAACGAGATAATGTGAATATTTTGTGCGTTCAAAGGGAAAGTGATAAAATAATGAGGAATTGAAAATATTTTATACTACATGTATTGTAATTGACCGTTTCAATAAAATTCACGACCAGCAAACAAAAAAATTTAATCGGCACATAGAACATTTTGAGCTTGTCATTGAATAACTATAAAAAAAGATGTAAAACATGTTTTAGTGTCTGATCCTTTACTAAGTTTCAGTTGCCATTGCACGCTATTTCTCACAGTATCATAGATGTGGGAAAACAAAAGAAACTTATTTTTGATGTAGAAAATGTGTGTTATGACATGTGAAAGTAATATGCACGATATGATAATACGTCTCTAATGTTTTGTGGTACCCAATAAATATTTTCAACCGTGAATAGAACAAACTGTTCCATTATTTCACAATAAGATACTCTATTCTTTAAAAAAAAACATTAAGAATAAAAAAACTAAAAAGTTATAAGCTTACCTTTCATTGCCAGTTTCTAAAACTTTCAATAGACCGATATCCTTTTTTTTTTTTTACAGCTAAATAATGATATAGGTTAAACTAATGACAAGGCATTAGTCAAATATTTAACTTATTACCAAACCTTCAACCTTAAGTTATTTTTTATCACAAGTTGTAATTCACTTAACAAAATTAAATAAGAAAACAGAATGTTTGTCAATGGGCGTAAAAAAGGCGGAGTTTCAAAATAATTGGCATGAATAAGGACTTAAACATTTATCTTGACATTGTGTGGGTATATTTCGTGACCGTTGATCAATTTTGTTAATCTTTCATATTATATCGTGATATTTTCCTCGTTAACTAATTTAACGTGTTAATTGGGTAAAAAATAGATCACATGGTCCAAATATGGAAAAATATTGTTATAACACTTAAAAGCTACTGATTTTATCACAATATCCAGAAAACTTGTTTGATGATTTCGAAGTCAGGTTGGAAAATGGGTCATATGGAGTCAAACACTAGGTCGCACAGCCCAAATAAGGTAAACATTGTAAACACTCTAGAGGCTACTGTTTAGATCCAGATATCCTGGAAATTGGTCAGTAAAGTTGTTATGGTGATTTCTCGGTCTATGGGTTATTGCGGTCATTGAATGCCGCCTTTCCCTGTTCATATTGTTTATCATATTTTTACCTGGATTTAAAAAACCTTTTCCTGTCCAAATAATCTGGAAAATAGGTCAGAAAAATATTTTGATGATTTTTAGGTCAATTTCGAATATGGGTCATTTTAAGTCAAAAAAAATTTGCACAACCAGAATACGGAAAAAACTTGCCAACGTTCAAGAGGCTACTATTTTGAATACAATATTTTTGGAATTTGAATTTTGAAATGTGTTGGTGATTTCGAGGTCATGTTTAAATATTGGTCATCTGGGATCACAAACAAGGTCACACAGTACAAACATGTAAAAACCCTAATGCCCTGACAATTTGTCAGTATTTTTGTTTTGGTGATGTCTAAATCGAGTATAAATATTGGTTACCTGGGCGTAAACACTAGGTCATTCAGCCATTTTTATTTTTTCGCTTTAGAGGCTAATGTGTGGGTTCAAGGAGCCTGGAAATTGGTCTGTCAGGTTGTTTGTTTTTTGTGATTTCTAAGCCCAGTTGAAAATGGGTCAACGGTAGTCAAATACAAGGTCACAAATATGAACAAACTTATTAACACACTAGGGGCTACTTTTTAGGTCCAAATTTCCTGAAGATTGGTCAGAAAGATTGTTTTTAGGATTTCAAAGTCAACATAGACTATGGGTTACCTGGGATCAAACACTAAGTCAAAAGGCCCAAATTTAGAAAAAAACTTTGTATACACTCTAGCGGATATTGTTCCAGTCCAAATATCCTTGAAATTAATTAGAAAAATTGTTCTGTTTAATCATATTTTATTGCTATATACATGTTTATACAATACAGATACAAAATTCATATGTATTTTAAACAGCAAAAGCAAACGGGTTGGGCCCAAGTTCTTACAACATTAGCGGTCGGCCCTCCCCGGGCCTCCGAGATCGTTTATCTGCTGTTTTTGATCCTTATAATTGTAGAATTGGTCCAGATACTACCCTCTCACATGAAGAGGTCCATTTTTGTCATATTGGGATTATTTTTGTTTTTTTGTTTGTTTTGATTTTTACGGCACGTCAACACATAACTGGCCATATCGTACCAAATGCTATAATAGGCTTAAATTGTTTTGTAAAACTTTGTAAATGACAATAAAAATGAGCCAATTAGATCCTAGAATACAAGTTATTCTCTTTCAAATAATTATCAATGATGTTTTTGATGGAATTGTATTAAAACGTTTTTTGAATGAATTTACACAATAAAATCTATTACGGGCCTGTGAAAAATCATTTCATTCAAGAAGAAAATACTTAACAGTAAAATTTTCATTACAAGCTACACAGAGAGGGGCATTGTCATCCTTGAGGAGATAAGCGTGGGTAATTTAAGTGTGTCCAATTCGGCATCGAAGAAGAACTGTTTGATCATCGCTATTTGACAGAGATAGAGATGGTGACACGTCAAGAGATGGGTTTATATCGTGAAGTTTATTAAAAACGGCATTGTCCCAATTTGCTTTCCATTCAGATGATAGAGTTTATTTATAGCTGGTCTAAAATCACAAGCAGTTAACAATAGGTCAGTATTTTTTTTTAATTGTTATGACCGTCTAGCCAAAGCATCCACCTTTTCATTTCCTCGTATACCTACATGACTTGGGATCCAATATAATTTAACAGATTTTGTTTTAAGTATATTATGAAATCGTAAAAGAAGTTTCCTTATCATGATATTGTCAGATTTTTTATTTTGAATGGATAGTAAAACAGAAAGCGAGTTAGAAAATATCACAAATTTATCATGGATATGCTTTTCTATGTATGGCAATGCTAAATCTATAGCTTTTGCTTCAGCAGTAAAAATTGATGCATTATCTGGTAACCTCATACTAGATGTAAAATTATTTTCAAACACAGTCGCACCTACTATGCATCCTTCTTTTGAACAGTCCTTATAAATATGTATAAAATCATCATGTTCTTCCTTAATTGCTAGAAACTTCTCTTTGAAATGTTCAGGTGAATTTGATGACATTTTTACATTGAAAGGTTAATATTTATTTTCGGGGAATTATAAGTCAAAGGTGGAACATCCTCATTTTGAAAGATACTGTCTGGATTAATTTTAAGTTTATCTAAATCATCTTTAAAACGAAGGCCTAATTGTTCAATAACCTTTGGTTTGTTAACAAATTTTTCAGTATAACTTGGTTTGAAAATGATATTTAGCTGGATTTTTGCTATTAGATGAAAATTCTAGTTGCATATTGAAGTGATAGCTTTTTTCGACGAAGATGAAGCGATTGTTTTTCCAGCTTCCGCATATAGACTTTCTACAGGTGAGCTGCGAAAAGCATCTAAAGCTAAACGGAAACCCTGGTGATGTATGGTATCTAGCATCTGAAGATATGATTTTCTTACAGATTCACATACTACAGAACCATAATATAATTTTGATCGGATAAGACTTCTGTATAATTTCTGTAGTGTGGAAGAATTTGATCCCCAATTTGTACTTGATAAAACCTTAAGTAAATTGAAAGCTTTTAGGCATTTAGTTTTCAAATGTTGAATATGTGGTATAAAAGAAAGTTTTTTATCAAATATAATTCCTAAAAACTTAGCTTCATCAACTACTGAAATTTTAGAACCAGATATGTAAAGTTCAGGGTCATTATGGTGTTTCCGCAACCGACAAAAGTGAACACATTGAGTTTTTGACTTTGAAAATTTAAAACCATTTTTTATTGCCCACTTTTGAATTTTATCTAAATTTTGTTGAAGTTGCCTTTCAATTGTTCTCATAATTTTCAATCGATAGCAGATTAAACAATCGTCTACATATAGAGAAGAATCTATGCTTGGTGTAAGAGCTCTAGCAATATTGTTTATTTTAAGGCCAAAAAGTGTAAAAGAAAGTATGCTTCCTTGTGGAACACCTTGTTCTTGTTGGTGGTCCTCAGAAAAAGTTGAAATAAATTCTGGAAACAAAGTAACAAGTCTTACTTTAAAGTGCCTATCGTTTAGAAATCCAGAAATGAAAAGATGAAGTCTGCCTTTAAGTCCAGCATCCTTAAGATCTTTTAGGATACCATATTTTCAAGTAGTATCGTAAGCCTTCTCAGGATCAAAGTAATTTGATACCAGGTGTTGTTTATTTACAAAAGCTTCTCTAATTAAAGTTTCAAGTCGTACAACTTGATCGTTTGTACTTCGCTGTTTACGAAAACCTGACTGAAAATTAGTGGTAATTCCATTATTTTCTAGATACCAAACATCGATTATTTATCATTCTCTCGAATGTTTTTGATGTTATATTTTCGATCCTTGAAGATCGTTCAGCACGACATTGTTGTTGTGCTTGTGGTATTTTAAGTTTCAACCTTTCGGCATTTTCTAGTTGGGTGGTTCCAATATTCCTGCTTGAATAATGTTGAATCACCCTTAGGATATGTTGCCTGCTTTTTAAATTTGTCTTTTTGACGTCTTATCTGTGATACGCAGGCTTCATAACCTCTGATCCCCTTTCAAAATTCCATTTTATTTAGTTCCGCCCATTGTTTTCTCGTTTAGGGCACACGCTTTTTTTTACTTGGGGACCATACGCCGCTTTTCATGGAATGGCACGGAAGTGTCACATTGAAGGTTCCATGATAACCGCCATATGAACACATCTGCGGATGTTTCTAAATTCAAAATTTTACTATTTCACGTTTAAATGTTGAATTCTGCTTAAGCCGGTGCTAGGGGGCGTGGACGGTAACTTGCACTTTCCAGTACCGTCCATGAACAGGCTCAATCAAACCGAGCCTGCAACATTTTCAATTTTGCCGTGTTGGGCTTTCTTTAGGGATTCTGTATTTATCTTTGTTAGTGAAATTGGACGATAATTTGTAGGGTCAGTTGAATCTTTTGCGGGTTAAGGGATAGGAATAACCAACGCATTTTTCCAAATGTTGGGAAATTTACCAGATACCCAAATTTTTGTTAAAAATTTCAAGTAGCAAGTCAGGAGATCGGGGTGGTAAATGTTTAAGAAACTGATAGTAAATTTCGTCCGGGCCTGCAGCACTATCTTTTGCAGTTTTGATTGAATAAATTAAGTCATCAATAGAGAAAAGGGAATTATAGTCTTCATCGTGTGTTGAAGGAAAATTAATATGCTCTTTCTCAGATTTGCATTTATGTTGTTAAAATTCATTTGAATAATTGATTGAAGAAGAGTTGTTTTCAGAAGTTTTAGCCAAAGTTTCTGCAATATCCGTTTTTGTTTTGTCATATTGGCCATCACTGTTGGACTATTTTTATACTTACCACTTATTTTTCGTACTGCATCCCAGACTAAGAGGAGTATTGAATTAATATTCAAACATATGATTGCCATGATTGGCGTTTAGATTGACGAATTGATCTTTCAGCTTTGGCTCTAAATATTCTATAATTTTCAAGGTTTTCTGTTGTAGGGCGATATTAAAACTTTTTAAGTGAAGCTTTAAGTATACGAACGGCTTTTTTTGCATTCATCGTTGAACTATGGTTTTTTATTTTGTTACTTTAATTTTTTTGTAAATGGAATAAGTTTGCAGGCAATCGTATGTAATGCTGAAGAGAACGTTTCAGCTATATCAGCAGAAGTGAAATTAAATTCAGTTTTTGTTAGAT
The DNA here is from genome assembly GCF_026571515.1 of Ruditapes philippinarum. NCBI lineage: Eukaryota > Metazoa > Mollusca > Bivalvia > Venerida > Veneridae > Ruditapes > Ruditapes philippinarum. Next base: position 17,229 of record NW_026859986.1, read on the forward strand.
CAATATAACAGAGCCTAGTAAATGTTTCCCAATTTGCTTTCTTAGATTTAAAATTTGACGTCTTTCATCTGTTATAGAGTCATTTGATGTTAGTAACAATGGATAATGATCACTGCCGTACTGGTCATCTAAAACTTTCCAATCGAAGTTCAAGTGTATAGCAGAGTAGACAATCGAGAGGTTGATGCAAAAAAACGTACCAGTAGCTGAATGTAAATATGTAGGTGACCGATTGTTTAATAAACACAGCTGAAAGTTATCTATCAATTTTTCAGCTATATTACCCTTTTTATTTGTAGATATACTGCCCCACATGTGATTCTGAGCATTAAAGTCGCCTAAAAAAGGAAAGGTGATGGTAATTGTCGAACAATACTCTCAAAATCTTAAAACAAAGTGATCCCTCGGAAGCATTAATCACAACAAAAATACATAAGAATTGCAGACTCGGTTTGATTGAGTCTGTACATCAGGGATAATGAATAAGTGCAACATCTCTTACGCCTCCTAGCACCGGCTTGAGCGGTACTCAATACTCAACACTTAATAGTGCTGGCATCAATTATCCCGAAGGACCCTAAAAATATAACAACACTGAAGTGAAGTACGGGCCAACTTTTTACAGCTGACACACAGCACTTGACACCTGCTGTTGTGAAACATAAAAATCTGGAAACAAAGTGATCCCTCGGAAGCATTAATCACATCAAAATTACATAAGACTCGGATTCATCACTTGTTACCGTTATATTTGGAGGAAGGGAAAGAGAACACATTGTTAAAGGTCGATGTAAGGTCACCTGCACAGCTGTAGCTTGTAATCTTGTTTTAAGTTTTAGTTCTTTTGAGGAACGCAATTTGCGATAGCAATGCTTGTTTCACCTGATGTTTTGGCGTACTAGTGAATATATAGTTATAAAGTGTATAATCTTTTATAGAGATATTATCTTTAGGAGATAACATAGTCTCCTGAAATATGATAAACAAGATCAACAAGGAAAGGCGGCGTTCAATGAACGCAACCCCCATATGACCCAGCAACAAGAACCAGTGGCAAGGAGCCCAGGCGGACCCCAAACAAAAACAGGACAGGGCAAAGACAGAGAAAATGAGGAGAGATTTTTGATAAAAGTAGAAGTAGATCATTATAATTTGACTTTAGACCACGGCAATTCTATTGTAGGATAGAATGACTTATAATCCATTAAAAACATATTTATATTAAGTAGGAAACTTTATTGGACTTCTGGCATTCGGAGTTAGAGAAGGGGAGAGGTTTTAATCCTCATCCTCCGTCAATTCGGTGTCGTGAAGTAGGTCGAACCGATTTTCTGTGTTGATCGGGTTCCGCATTGCTTTTTTCACCCGATCTGTGATAGCAATTCGCTCTTTAGGCGATTGTTCTTGATAAACATTCTCAGACGATGCTATCTGAATGTTTGCAGTTTGCCTTTGGAGAAGACTTTGATGGTGACTTAGTCTGCACAGAGGTAGACTGTTTACTTTGTGAAGCTGTATGCTTTTTAGGTAATGGTAACTTAAGTGGGGGCATTGACATAAGTTGACCTGCACTGCAGAGTCAACCATCTTAACATACTTTGTAACTGCAGCTGAATACGACAGTTGTTTTGGTCCTTGTGATTCAACAAGCTTTCTTGCATCTTGAAAGGAAATATTTTGCGTATACTTCTGACGAAGAATTTCTTTTTCCTTTAACCACAAGGGGCATGACCGGGAGGTGGCGTAATGCTCTCCTCCACAGTTTGCACATTTTACAGGAACGTTACAAGTCTCATTTTTGTCATGGTTTTGTCCGTGCTCTGTCTTTGCCCTGTCCTGGTTTTGTTTGGGGTCCGCCTGGGCTCCTTGTCATTGGTTCTTGTTGCTTGGTCATATGGGGGTTGCGTTCATTGAACGCCGCCTTTCCTTGTTGATCTTGTATATCATATTTTGAGCTGCATCTGCGGCAAATAGCCTGCCTTACGTAATTTGATTCATGGTGACCAAATTTGAAGCATTTGTAACATTGCATTGGGTTTGGAATGTAAAAAAATCTGGAAACAAAGTGATCCCTCGGAAGCATTAATCACAACATAATTACAAGAGAATTGCAGACTCGGTTTGATTGAGTCTGTACATGAGGGATAATGAATAAGTGCAACATCCCTCACGCCCCCTAGCACCGGCTTGAGCGGTACTCAATCCTCAACACTTAATAGTGCTGGCATCAATGATCCCGAAGGACCAGAACAATATAACAACACTGAAGTGAAGTACGGGCCAACTTTTTACAGCTGACACACAGCACTTGACACCTGCTGTTGTGAAGTATAAAAATCTGGAAACAAAGTGATCCCTCGGAAGCATTAATCACAACATTATTAAAAGAGAATTGCAGACTCGGTTTGATTGAGTCTGTACATGAGGGATAATGAATAAGTGCAACATCCCTCACGCCCCCTAGCACCGGCTTGAGCGGTACTCAATCCTCAACACTTAATAGTGCTGGCATCAATGATCCCGAAGGACCAGAAAAATATAACAACACTGAAGTGAAGTACGGGGCAACTTTTTACAGCTGCCACACAGCACTTGACACCTGCTGTTGTGAAGTATAAAAATCTGGAAACAAAGTGATCCCTCGGAAGCATTAATCACAACAAAAGTACACAAGAATTGAAGACTCGGTTTGAGTCTGTACATGAGGGATACTGAATAAGTCGAAAAAAAGTCGGAAGAGGAAGTATAAAAATCTGGAAAAAAAGTTATCCCTCGGAAGAATTAATCACAACAAAATTACAAGAGAATAGACTCGGTTTGATTGAGTATGAAATCTTCAAGTATTTGGGAAATATATATCCAACGGCAAGCCATGACCAGCCGATTGACCAAAAAGCTGGGCTGACTTAGTCACCCGTTTACCCTGAATCAGAGGCCAAAGCAGTGTGTTAGGAGTACTGGAGATCCCTGGGTGTCCTTCAACTACCAGGACCCTCTTTTCTAGGTAACGAGATGCTGCCCAAGGCAGTCAGGGTGTTGGCCATATGTCCGTCATACAGGCGCACAACAGCGCACCCCCATAACGGACATATGCTACTCATCATCACCACGTAGAGGTACCCAAAAGAGGAGGATGTTGAGATTATGACAGAGCTGGGATACGGATATTCCAATAACAAGTTGAAGCATCTGACAGGAGAGATGACCTTTGAAATGGATGCAAAAATTAAAAGCAGTCAATGAACAACAACTAGTTGTATGGATTTGAAATAACTTCAGCAAGAAGCACCATCACAACTCTAATTTGATTCTTGTGAATGTTCTTGGTCAGTCGCTACCTCCTTTCGTTGTTTTCAAGGGGAAAATATTCAACCCAGATCTGATGAAAGGCAGCTCTGTTGGCGCTAAAGGGGTTATATCAGACTCCTGCTGATCCAACGCTGCTATACTCCAATATTTGCAATATTTGGAGGAGCATTTTCTATCAAATGCCAGCCTCTGCTCATCAGACAATCAGCCAATCATTCTTTTTCATGACGGACATAGTTCGCATAAATCAACACAACTCATCAGTTACGCTAGAGAAAGAGGACTGATATTGTTTGTATTGTCAGCTCATACCTTGCACCTGCTACAATTACGTGAAATGGTCGTGTTTTGGTTCTTCAAAATTATAATTAATCAGACTGTTTAAGTTTCACGAGAAGCCGTATTGGTCTGATAATCACAAGTTATTAGATTTGCAGTATCGTTTGTAAAGAATACACCCAAACTATGTCACCGTCGAACATCCAGTCAGCTTTCCGGAGACAGGCATATTCCCTATAGACCCGGCCGTCGTATATATGGAAAGGTTATTTCCATGTGAAAGCTTTTGGGAAGAAAGACCGGTGCAGAGAGTCAGGTCTTTGAAGACAGGCAAAGAAGAGGCCTAGTCATTCCTCTTTGAGAAGGAAGAAAATAAGTCCAGCGCCTTGTCATGCCCTAAATATAAGGTCACAAAAGACACCAGGCCAGACGCATGAGATACACTATGTCACACTGACGACGACTTTGTCACAGAAATTGACCAATATTCGCAGCAACTATCTCAAAGTACACATTTTTGCCAAAAGTCGACCACTAAACAACGTCAATAAGTCACGGTAAACTGCTTACCAGCGGTCTTAACCAAAGCGAGAATCTTGTCATGTAGAGTTTCTCCATCTGACTCACTCCGAAAACGAAGACGATTTGGTCGCTGAATCAGATGTGTGATGCATATGTAAGAAGCTGACCCGCCGAATCTACGCAATTTGGCTAATATCGTTAATTGGGCTCAGTGCGATGATTGTGGACATTGGACGCACCTGTCGTTCTGCATTACAATTGGAATTATTAGACGCCATTCTATTTTTTGTTCTGATTGCGCTGTTAAAAATCTGGAAACCAAGTGATCCCTCGGAAGCATTAATCACAACAAAAATTACAAGAGAATTGCAGACTCGGTTTGATTAATTCTGTACATGATGGATAAGATATGTTCAGCAGTTTATTTTGTTCGTTTTGGGGGTTTTGCTATCCTTTAATTAATATATTTTTAATGTCACAAAATTCTCTTGGTCGCTGTTAATGTTATTACAATTGAAGGCAGTTATTTACTTACATTGATTTGTCAATGCAAAATAAAGCAAAATGTGTTAAATCTTGACTGAGGTACTTTGCTTAGTAGACTAATTAATATACGAACTCTACGTCATTAAAAAAGCATTCTCGCAAACAAACATAACTTGATATTTTTCTGAGATATGTTTAAAACAATAATATGTTACTATGAAATTGAGTTATGATATTTTAATTATTTATTTTTGTGTGGCATTACATTTACAAACTCAGGGTCCTCTTTCAAAATGTCACTCGTATGTCAGAGCTTAGATGTAAGATCCTTGTAAAAACACGTTCGTAATACGGTCTTACATACATCATTTCTAGCGAAAGCTCGGTTCTGCATAAAAAAATCTTCTTACTAAAAAGCAGCATTATAAAAATGTTTTAAGAAGTTTATAATCTGGATTATTTTTTATCTTTAAATTCCAGTGATTCTTTAACCGTTATTGGTGCGTGCGTTAAAGAGGTTCGTTCTCCATATCTCATTTGTATGAAAGTGCAACACTGTATATACTTATAATCACCCTCATAAACTTACTGTGCAAATATTTATTAAGATACACTATTTAAGGCAATTCTATTGCATTGTTGTCTTGGGAAATCAATTGCAATATCCCACATAGACAATAATGGTTAATTATAAGTCATAAATACTATTAAAAAATAGAAAATTGCGATAAACAATGTGATTTGGCAGGATGTTTTGATGAAAATATGTCAATACGATGAACAAAAATTCACTGTTCAAATCAAAGGAAAAACGAATTTTTATCAACGTTTATCACAATTTTCAAGTTACATAATCTCTCTTACATATAAATAACATGAGTTTTTTTTAATTCAGTACAATGACCGAACATTTAGGAGGTTTGTTCTTATATTGTTGTGACGTCTGTATTGCAACAAACCTTTTTTATAGACAAGGTTCCTCCTAAGACCAATTTGATACATACATTGCTTATAAGTGCAGTTTTATAGATAGGGGCTTAAAAGTTTCGAGTAGGTCCTATGAAAAATTTTTAAAAAT
>NW_026859987.1:0-37338 GCF_026571515.1 Ruditapes philippinarum
ATCGAAAATGGCTGCTCACGGACATGGGAATTAATAATGGTCGCACATGAAATGAGATTGTTGTAGCAAATATCATATGACTTACATGATTTTATACTAGTAAATATCATACTTGAGAAGTCCTTGTTTATTAAATGCTCTCGCGAATAGAAATCAGACATCAAATGTCATCACAATATTTCCACCTGCGTGAGGCAAAGAGAAATTACTGTTTGCTATGTATGTTAGAATCACTTTTTGAAAAAATTAGAATGTTAAATATACAATCATTCTCCAATATTTGAAGTTTCATATCTTTATTTGGCAACAAAAAATGCAGAAAGAAGGTTTTTAAAATTTGATTTACAGAATCTCGGACTTCAAACCGTCTGAAGCTTTTAACATGACATTAAACCATTATTAGTTGAAACAGTACGTCGCTTGATTCAATGTAATATCTGGGATATAGTATTATATTATTTCATGTCACAGGTGATGTAAAGGATAATTATTTCGTATACATCAAAACGCTCAAAATGATAACAATGTGCGTGTGATAGATAAATAATTGATAATAATTGAGTGGCTTAGGAAGACCTGGTTGTTTAATTCAGATCAAATCATATTTAGCCGCATATAGATAATTTGGCTACCTGCGAATGCTAATTTTTACATAAATGGTTCTGCACGCTTACTTTTTTTGGGTCGTCAGACCAAACAAATAATGGTAGCGAAATTTCAGACCCTGATGCTCTTATTTGTACATGAACGCCGAAAAATTAAGGGGAGATTACTGCGTAAAGATTGTCAAATGACAGGCGCATACATTTTCGTAACGAAAAAATAGCTCCCGATTGGTCGAAGATTTATGATATTGTGTTATTCTTATAGATATACATGCTTGTATTCAGCTCCATGATTATTAACTTCTGTGTTAAACAACAGGTTTATCGTGAGTAAAATATATCGAAATTAAAAAGGGTTACAAACTCTAATTTAGAATTATTTTGGTATCTTTCAGGCTATTATCTTATAATTCCCCGTGGTCGAGGGGTGTACACGCTCGCTTTGGAAGCGATAGGTCTGGAGTTCAAAACCCAGATCAGGTCACTTTTTTTAAAGCCAAATAAACATTGAATTGAATATCAGTGCAGTGTTGCAATTAGTCTTATAGCCAATTTACTATAGTTATAACACTGGAAACAGCATTGGTGACACCATACAAACAAATTGGTTTATAATCTCACAACCTTCACTTGTCTGACATTCTGAGACCCAAACAAATTCAGCGCCTTCTGTGCACGAACTTAAATGGTGTATAAATGGGGTTTTACTTTCGTTATCGTTTTATAAAGAATTATATCAAAGGTCTGTGGTCCAGAATAGGCATATTTTTCAGTTTAAATAGACTTCGACATGTAGATTACAATAAAAAATGTTTTAAGATGCCTTTTGGTGAAAAAAGACTTTTTTCCGTAACGCGATCGGTAATTTCCGCCACAATTTTAACTGAATACGTAGGAATATCCCTCACGTCAGTAATAATTGCTTTGTGTCATTTAGCGTATTGTACATTTTTTGGTTTCTAAACGAAGATTATGTAAAAAATAAAGATTTTCTTTTGATATTTAAATGCTCTAATTGAACGCGACCATAAACGCCGTCGAGTATTAAACACAATTAGCCATTCATTTATTCAACAGAACAGAACAGAACATATCTCTTTATTTCTTTCCCAGGGTATATGGTAATACAACATGGGGATATACTATATAAACAGATACAATATTATAAACAAACTTCCGATAGTACTTTATCAGCTGATGAATAGTGTTTTAATTCAAAATATAATGGAGATTCAGTAACATTTATAGATAAAGATGTTAATTTTGGGGGAATCCTTCAATACAGATTTAATATGCACATTATTCATCTGATGATATGGTTCTTATCTATATAAGTATTAAAAAACAACAACAACAAGAGAAAAAAAAACAAAAAACTAAACTTTTTAATTGACTTATCATGGAAAAGAGACATTAATGTTAATGTGTTCCAATCATTACTATGTTAAAACAAGAGAAAAAAAAGAAAAGAAAAAATAAATGACCAATAGCACACTAGCGAGTGTTTTCATTAACATTTTTTATGCTAGTTATCCTTTGGAAAAACATCAAAAAAACATTCCAATGTACAGTAATACATAAACACATACATGTACTAAATAATATCCTATACATTAGACAAAATTTTGCATGTGATCAGCATGCTATATAGAGACTTTTAAGTCATAAATTATACTACATGTATTGTACTTTACAAAATTATAGAGAGAGAAAAATAAAATGAAGTGTGTTTTTTTAAGTAAGATTAATAATAGAGATAATTTATATTCATATAAGTCAATATCAGCCTTTATCAAGGAGCATAAATAATAATCTTACATGTACGCCCCTGTAATCTTAAATCGTTAGCCTAAGTACATATACAATTCGCAATGTTAAATAGTTCGTAATAAAACACGTTTAATTAACAACAATAATGATATGATTAATTATATTTGCTACCAATGAGTGCTTTGCGCAAATATATATTTTCTATGAACTGTTTAGATCAACTAAAAGATTTCTAGAGAAAAAAAAAATAATAATGTAGTTTCTTTAAGTAGGGAGAGTTTGTGGGCTATGCACGTGAAAACAAGATTGTAAACAAACAAATAAAGAGAGAAATAAAACAGACAAAAAAACATCCTCAAAGCTCTAATTTCTGTTACAAACTATGCAATTTACGGCGTATATATAATTTTTTTACTTACATAATATATGAACTATTCACTTTGAAAGAAACTTTCAAATGATCTACAATCGTGATCTTTTATTCCTTCCCTATCCGCGATGCACGATGGTACAACGGTTAAAACGCGATTGAACTATAACACGATGATGAAAACTCGATGGTACGATGGTGAAAACACGATGGTACGATGGTATAAACACGATGTCGCGATGGTACGATAGTGAAAACGCGATGTTATATCGCGTTTTCACCATAGTACCATCGCGTTTTTACCATCTTACCATCGCCTTTCGGTACAAATGTATACACATACAGAAAGATGTCAAATTCTGATAGGGCAGATAGTAAAAATTAAGTTAAGAATACTTACTAATTAATGTGAGTTATAAATAATAAAACCTGTTATCTTTACATTAAATTATCCAATTATATCATTATACTGTATATAGATCAATGACTAATTGGTATATACTTATATATGCTTAATGTTCGGTGGCACAAATGTGACATGTGTGTGTTTTTATTTATCTTGAGCGCACGAGATACTTTGTCGTGGCTACGAGCTATTAAGTCGTGGCCACGAGATAGCTAAGTCGTGGCCCCGAGTTACTAAGTCGTGGCCACGAAATAGCTAAGTCGTGGCCACGAGATACTTTGTCGTGGCCACGAGTTACTAAGCCGTGGTCACGAGATAGCGAAATCGTGGCCACGAGATATTATGTTATCAAAACCAAAGCAAGAATAGTTCAAATGGGCATACATGTAAGCCCTCTGTTGGAGAAAGGAATCGAGCAACTTTTTTATTGAAACAGCAGGGTGTTGGAAATAAATAATTTCGTGATATACATAATATAAGATACACTGCATCCCCTTATAACTCTTATGTCGGGGGTCCAAGTTACAAACACTGCGTTATAACGAGGTTCTTACATACTTCGCTCATCGCGAAATTACAACACCGCCATAACATATAACGCTTAAGAGGGAGGGGGGGGGGGGTAAGGCCTATTAATATTATTATTTATGTCTATTTTTCATATGAGGAACATGTTATTTCAACATTGTACTCGATGATGATCACCATCAACATCGACAAAAACGACAAAAGCACATAGTTAACATCATCATACGATAACGTTATCATTATTATCAGTACATAATCATCATCACCATTATCATTTTTATCATAAACAGCAGCAGCAACAGCAGAAGGTATACAACATCACCTTTATCATCATCAGAACATCATTATCATCACGACATTAGCACCAGTACACCAACATGATTCTTCCCACAAGTACATCATCATACGAAGATTTGTAGAAAATGATGATGACGACGATGATGATGGTGATGATAATGATGATGATGGGGGTGGTGGTGGTGATGATGATGATGATGATGCAATTTAACATTCTTTTCGTGTCGACATTGTTCTTTTTCTATCCAACTTCATGCTTTATTCGTAAAAGGGACACATCCTTTGTGAATGATTGCATTTTGTTAGCAAATAAAATTCCGTGAAGCTGGCGGGAGCATTATTCGTACGATTACGAATATAGCTATATGCGTTACGGCGCAATGCAAAATGCTCCTCGGACTGCTTTATTGGTTAAGAGCTTAATGCGGTGTAACATGGTGCTAATTAGATCATGTCAACTAAAGTTTGAAAATAATTATTTAATTTTTTATGCACCGGTTCAAGTAATGACTTGTTTGACTAGTCCTACTTCAAGACCATTTTATATAATTATAATGTAAATGTTTGCTTGACGTATGAGATATTTTGACTGTAATAGTTGTTTATTAGTACATGTATTTTCAGGACCTCATTTCCTGGCGGAAGTGTCAAGATGCAATACAAAACAGAATATTTTACTGTTTAACTGAATGCAAAGTAATTTAAACTTGATGACGGAATGACATTCTCTGATTTCCGGGCCTCGGATGGTTTGGATAGAGATGGAGCACTACATTATATAATGTACGAATCAAGATCAATCCAGAATTTATCCGCAAGTTATGACTGATTTACTCTTGAGTACTTTGAGCAAAAATGGAGTGGGCTGAAACCATAACAGCACCAACGCTTTTAAACCCATAAGAAAGGGTAACGATGAAGTAACTGAACTGAAATTGAGATGTTTTGAGAAACTTAATGTTATATGTGACAAGACTTTTGCATATACATTTGTACACACATTGCTGAAATCAGATAAATTGAAAGAAATTGAAAAGAAACATATGTCAAAAGACACATCTAAAAGTCTTTATGTTTATTTTGCTGTATATTTAAAAGTAATTAAAAAGGAGGATTAATCCTTCCTTTCATGTATTTTTCAGATTACTTGAATAAATTATATATCTTTTTGAAAAGGGCGGACTAGTCCTCCCTATCGTTTTAATTTTATTTTGCTTTGAATTTGAAAGTAAATAAAAAAGGAGGATTAATCCGCCCTTACATGTATTTTTCCCAGACTACTTAAAAGGCGGACTAGTCCTCCCTTTTTCTAATTATTTTATATTGTTTCAACTTTGACTGATTATTGAAAGAGGTGGATAAATCCGTCTTATAAGAAATCTTGAATATATTAAGTCTTTGGTTTGATTCCCATTATATAAAGGCGGACTAGTCCTCCCTATTGTTTATACTTTTGTTCTGTTTCAGATTTGAAAGTAAAGAAAAAGGATTAATCCCTCTTTTCATGTACTTTTTCATGCTACTTAAATATATACAGTCTTTTTTAAAAAGGCGGACTAATCCTCCCATTTTTTAAATTATATATATTGTTTCAGTTAGACTGATTATTGAAAGTTCTGGATTAACTCGTCATTTCAGATAAGTCTGTAAGAAATTTTTGCTATATTTAGTCTTTGGTTCGATTTGCCATGCTAAAAGGCGGACATGTCCTCCTTATCCATGTTATCGTCTTACCTTTTTCTTTTTGAGATTCAAAAGTTGATAAAAAGGAGGATTAATCCGCCTTTTGGTACTCTTTTTTCAGACTACTGAAATTTAAACAATCTTACTTAAAAGGCGGACTAGTCCTCCCTTTTCCTGATTGGTTTATATTATTTCAGTTTTGACTGATTAATGAAAGAGGAGGAATAATCCGCTTTTACAGATCTGTAATTTTTAAGAGAAATCGCAAATATTTTTAGACTCTTTGTTTGATTTACATTGCAAAACGGCGGACTACTACCATTCCTCCATATCGCCTCTCTTTTATTCTACTTTAAATTTGAAAGTTAATAAAAAGGAGGATTAATCCGTCTTTTCATGTTCTTTTTTCAGATTAATTAAATATATACAAGCTTTCTGAAAAAAGGCGGACTAGTCCTCCCCTTTCCTGATTTGTTTACATTTTTCAGTTTTGACTGATTATTGAAAGAGGAGGATTAATCCGCCCTTACAGATAAGTTTAAAGAGAAATCATAAATATTTTTGGACTCTTTGTTTGATTTACATTGCAAAACGGCGGACTATTACTATTCCTCCATATCGCCTCTCTTTTATTCTACTTTAAATTTGAAAGTTAATAAAAAGGAGGATTAATCCGTCTTTTCATGTTCTTTTTTTTCGGATTAATTAAATATATACAAGCTTTCTGAAAAAAAGGCGGACTAGTCCTCCCTTTTCCTGATTTGTTTACATTTTTCAGTTTTGACTGATTATTTAAAGAGGAGGATTAATCCGCCCTTACAGATAAGTTTTAAGAGAAATCGTAAATATTTTGGACTCTTTGTTTGATTTACATTGCAAAACGGCGGACTACTACCATTCCTCCATATCGCCTCTCTTTTATTCTACTTTAAAATTGAAAGTTAATAAAAAGGAGGATTAATCCGTCTTTTCATGTTCTTTTTTCAGATTAATTAAATATATACAAGCTTTCTGAAAAAAGGCGGACTAGTCCTCCCCTTTCCTGATGTGTTTACATTTTTCAGTTTTGACTGATTATTGAAAGAGGAGGATTAATCCGCCCTTACCGATAAGTTTAAAGAGAAATCATAAATATTTTTGGACTCTTTGTTTGATTTACATTGCAAAACGGCAGACTATTACTATTCCTCCATATCGCCTCTCTTTATTCTACTTTAAATTTGAAAGTTAATAAAAAGGAGGATTAATCCGTCTTTTCATGTTCTTTTTTTCAGATTAATTAAATATATACAAGCTTTCTGAAAAAAGGCGGACTAGTCCTCCCTTTTCCTGATTTGTTTATATTTTTCAGTTTTGACTGATTATTTAAAGAGGAGGATTAATCCGCCCTTACAGATAAGTTTTAAGAGAAATCGTAAATATTTTGGACTCTTTGTTTGATTTACATTGCAAAACGGCGGACTACTACCATTCCTCCATATCGCCTCTCTTTTATTCTACTTTAAATTTGAAAGTTAATAAAAAGGAGGATTAATCCGTCTTTTCATGTTCTTTTTCAGACTAATTAAATATATACACTCTTTCCGAAAAAGGGCGGACTAGTCCCCCTTTATATTGTTTTAGTTTTGACTGATTATTCATTTAGGATTATAGAGGAGGATTAATCCGTCTTTTCAGAGAAATCTTTACTATATTTTGTCTTTGTTTTGTTCCCATTATAAAAGATGGACTATTTCACCTTTTTTTACTGTTGTTCTATTTCAGATTTGACAGTTAATAAAAATGAATAATATGTCTGTTCGTGTACTTTTCCAGACTAATCAAATAAAGGCGGACTAGTCCTCCCTTTCTTTGGTTATTTTATTTTGTTTCAGTTTTGACTGATTATTAAAAGTATTTGGTTTGATTAAAATTGCAAAAGGCGGATTAGTCTTGAAGTTCCCTATCGTCTTACTTTTATTTTTATGTAGATTTAAAAGTTAAAAAACGGAGGATTTATCCCTTTTTTATGTTCTTTTTGTAGACAATTTAAATATATACATGTATGTCTTTTTGAAAAAGGCGGACTAGTCCTCCTTTTTCCTGAATCATTTTATATGTTTCAGTTTTGATTTAATATTGAAGAGTTTTGAAAATTAATAAAAAGGAGGATTAATCCGTCTTGTTTGACAACTTATATATACAAAATTAATTTTATTGTTTCAGTTCTGGTTTTGAATGTTAATAAGAAAGGAATGATAATCTTTCTTGAAAAAATGCGTCGTCTGTAGTTTAAGTAGTATCATAATAAGGCGGACTAGTCCTCCTTTTTTGCATCTTTGTTTTTAGTGTTAACAAAAAGGAGGATTAATCCGTCTTTTCGATTAATCTGTGCAAAGACTTTTTGAATAGGTACAGTCTTTTGTTTGAGGTGAGAGGGAGGATTAGTCCTCCTTTTCGTTTTACTGTGCAGATAGATATTACAATAAAATCAAGCTTGTATTTCGTTTGTTTCTCCTCCATTAACTCAACAGTTTATGCCTGTTTTTTACCCAAATTTCAGACTTTTGAGCATTTCTCAATCAGTCCTCCTTAATTTAGGAAAAATAGATGACCCTAAAATCGCCTATACTACCCCCAATTAGGGAAATTTTGAGCAAATCCCTAATTATAATATCAGCCGTTTTATGATATATTTTATCATCATTCAAGTATTGATATGAAATATAGCAGTAATAATTTAGTATATGTTCTGGAAGATGCCATGCTGTTTTTTTTTTATATTTTAATTATTCATAACTAATCGTCCGTGCTTTGCCCGTGTGACCTCTTCTGTGTGTGTTTATTTGGTATCCTCCTGGTCGCCTTGTCGGTGATTCGGTGCTGCTTGGTTGTGTTAGGGGATGTTTTCATTGAATGTCGCCATTCGTTATCATATTTAATTGGATCTACAAAAAAGTCCAATGATACACGCATGACACCAGCCAAAAATGTAAACATGGACACATGATAATCATAATAACATTACGTACAGTACAGTCACGAAATAATTATGACTTAGCCTACAATGAGATGCATATTAAGTGGATATTCATGTAATTGGGAAACACTTCAAAATAAAGTAATAAATTCAGTTAAAGCCGTCACGCTAAGCATTATTATTACACATTCAAACCTAAATAAATCAATCGGATAGACTCCCGAGATTTGATCAAACCTGTATTAAAATTGGCTTATATACTAACAAGCACCGAAATCGTGATTCGTTTCATTCAAGAACATGAAGCATAGAAATTAAGTGTTTTAATGCTAACAATTATCTTGTTACATTTGTACAATACAACTTACATGTCTAATTTGAACTATTTTCGCTTACGTGTCTCAACATATATTTCATATTTATTTAATGAATGCACAACAAGATCAACAAGACAATTACGTTGTTTTTTTTTTATTATTTTACTTTGGAGTCTTACCTAATGCGAACAAGCAAACTAACAAAATCACAAGATAGCAGCTCCCTTTCAAATAAGATTGATTAATGACGCCCAGAAAGCTGTTCTTCGCAAAAACTGTACAGATAAAGACTAAATGACAGCAATATAATTCAATTTCACTTAAATTGACAATTTAAGTTGTCAGATATTGTTTATAGCTTGTATTTGATGAATGAGTAAAACGACAATTACAGCTTCAACAGCTTTCATTATTTTTTAAGATAACCAAATGCTGGTTTCGGTCTATTGGTGTTCTTTCTGTACATTAAGAAAATGAAAGTAATAAGATCTCCTCTTAGGGATGTTTCATTGTGTTAAAAAAAGTACGGCGTTTCTTCTTACTGTTTCTATAGTTCCTGTCTATGCTCTATTGAGCAATAGCTCTAGCTATTCGTTTGCTTTTCAATGTTCATGGGACAGACATAAAGACATGTCCAACAAATTTAGGGTAAAATGTTACACATCAAATTACATACAATCTACTTGTATTCCTCTACAAATGACAAAATAGGGATTAAAAGATCCCATGGAACCTGTAAGGAAAATAACAGTGACGGTTGAGTCTCTTATGCATGAGTTGTTTAGCTTAAAATCGAGAATAAGGTTGCCGCCATTAAATCCAATAAATACGTATCAAATACATTACTAAATATGCATTAAATTTTCTTGTTGTAAAGCAATTAAACTATGTTATCTGTTTGGATTACCTTCTTTTTTAAAAACAGTTACATTCAATATCACATTCAATTCTTTACAGGAAAACTACTTAAAACACCAGGATTTAATAGAAAAATATGACCGTTTCTCTCAGTTTGGCGACTAGAATTGAGGCGGTCATAATTCTTCCGTGAAATAGGAAAACAAGGTTAAAAGCTTTCGAACGATTTCACAAAATTTTGCTATCGTAACTGACAATGATCGTTTTAAATGAGCAAATTAATATCTCTCAAATTAATGGGAAGCCTATTATTCTGCTATTCGGGACAAATTAATTGTGAATGTATTTCGTTTCCTGCTTCAAATTGTCACGTTTCTTAAGTTAAAAAGTAAAAATTGAAATCGAAGAGAAATGTGATCATTATTTGTTAAAACAAGGATTATAATTATCGTGTTCTCTCTAAAATGTATCAACGTGATTTATTTCTCAACCTTGACTCAGAAAAAGGAAAATATGTTCAAGTTGAGATTATGAAATAATCTAGATTCAAGACATTGCAGACGTAATTGTCAGTCACAGTTTAAATCAGGCATTTAAATCGCGCATCTCTTCATTGAACATCAATTCGTGGGATTCGTTCTATTGTTTACGTCATTTTGTATTTATTTTGAAACATTTAATAACGAATATCGGAACGTTAATGGTGTACTGTTTCCATGAGGTAGAATTATTAATATGTATATACATCTGGAAATCCCTTCGGAGGCTTCTGCTACACTTTGAAACTGTTTAAGGTTCTCCAACCAAAGTACAAAAAAATAAAATGAAACCAAACAATTTCAACGAACCAAGTACTTAATTATCTGGAAACAATCCATTTAAAACGAGTAGAGATATTTTTTTATTTGAATGATTAAAATATATTTCACAGAGTGAACACAAAAATGTAATATTTTCACGAATGAGATAAGCTGATGTTCACAAAATAAGCATGTGTCCATCTTTCATACAAAACAAAGACATAACATGTGTATGTGTAATGTATTTAAGAGCTATTTTGTCATGTTTCCATATCTTTTGCCACATATGAACATTTGCCCTCATCCATAACGTCATGTTTTCCTTTTTGCAAAAATAAGATTGTAAAATTGTTTGGTATTACCCTGCTTCTTAGGCAAACTACTTCAATGACTTGGCAATGAAACGATCAGATGGTTGGTGAAATCACGCGCTTGCACATACAGCAGTCCCAAGATATCGGCTTGGACTAAAAGCTACATTTAATAAATTTCATAATAAACTAAATAGCGACGTTTCATTAATAAATTGGGTTTTATATCGACTCCAGGTCTTATTTTGGTGTCCAGACAACCAAAATGAGTTTTATTAGCATACAAAATGGGTTACCTCTTTGTGGCGAAAAGGGAAGTACAAACATGACTATAAGTAGCAGTCCTAATTTAACGGTATATTTCTGCATAGTAGCGGATGTTTTCATACAAATCTAATCTTTTAACGAGATGATTACTTTCACTGAACCCCAGACCTAGTGCACCGTGAAGCTAAAACGGTTAAAGTGTGTTTGCACAAGAAAATATCATATTTGCTGTGTTCCGGATAGCAACTATAAAACTGTGACGTAGCGCATACACGCGCTGATTATAGTCTCCATTTCCATGTTAAAATTCGTATACGAACTTGTTTTACATATTTATTTAACGTAGCTTTAAATATAACTGTTGTGCATGACCCTCAGTGTGTTCATAAGATAACATTATAAGTCAGTCGGTGTCATCAAGTCATACAGCTAGGGTTTAATATGTAATGACTTTTGTCTGTATTTCAGTTTGAAAATTAAAAATATAATTATTTAAATTAAAGAAATGCAGAATATATGCAATTAACAAGTAGAAAGGTCACATTACTTCCAGTCCCGTCATGTCAAAAAAAAAGAAGTCAGTGGAACTTCTTTTAAGAAACGACAACAAATAAAAATAAAAACAAAGAGATTGAACACTAACGGTATTAAAATGGTACAGAGGAATAATGTTTAATACTTATATGATAATGATTTAAGCCAAAAGCAAGAAAAATGTCAATAAGAATACCGAAACAAATAATACAGTGGAAACTAAATTAATGTTTGAAGATTGTATTTTAAATTACAGAAGTTAACACGTACATGTGTGATGCTAGTGGACGAACGTTTTTCAGAATCTGTTGCGGAGCTACAATTATGTATCTTTAAATCAACAGTTTTCTTTACAGATTTGAAATCAAGAAAAAAAGACGACAAACAATTTTTAGTAGAACACCATATCTCCATGCCTGTCACATACAAGTAAAGTGATCCGTACTATCATTAAGAGAGAATGTCAATTTTGCGTGACATCCTTAAGTTAATTTAACTTTTCTAATACCATTACGTGGTGATTAAATGTTTCCGCATGTCTCAGTTTCAGAACAAAACTGTAAATGTAACAGTGCATCACATTTAGCACTGGTAATTTACAAAGTACATTCAGTGAAGGTACATTCATTTGGGAAGCTGTGACATCTTATACATAGATTGATTTGTAGGAAACAAATTATTAGATGAAACATAAGTTGTGCCATATACCTCTTTTGATGCAATACTGAAGGAACAGGATAAAAATGACATTCACATTTTTAACATTTAGCGTAATTACACTTACAAATATTATCAGGGAATTGTTTTATGATAACTGGATGCAACTGAATAAAGAACATGATTGTAACCTATTTTAAATTGTTTAAACTTCTTGTCTTGTGATTTGTGAACAGCTGGGTAAGGAATGACAAGGAATACGACAAAAAATAATTTGAAAAATTGTGACATTTTATGTAGATTTCCGGGGACCTGATTGATGTTATTTCATACAGCAGAGAATATCGATCTTATTTTAATATTGCATTAGATGCACTCCCGACTAGTTCGTAATTGTATTGCCATGAAACAAGAATAAATAGCTTTTACCAAATATTACTCTGTCTCATGATTAAAACAATGTCGGCTCTAACACAAAAATGAAATACAGTTGACTCTCAATAAGTCAAAATCGCTTTACTCAAAATTCCGCGTTAGTCAAAGAATTTCTAAAGTCCCGTCAAATTTCCTTCTTTATATTTGTATTTTAACTCCGCTTAGGTCAAATTTTGACTTACCGAGACTCCTGTTTAGTCGAAAAGAAAATTTGGTCTTGTCAATTAAAGCCAAACATATTTTCATCTCAATTTGTCGAAGTGTGAAAACAGCCGACTGATCAAAGGTCGGCGATATCAAGGTGAGATGTTGTCACTCGTGATTTACACGTTTCATAGTAATTTTTAATTGCCGGTCATCACGTATTATTGACACGTCGTATAAGTGGCTTTGTAGATAACTAAATTAAAATTTAATTACATTTCTTTAAGAAAGTTGACTCGTGCCAGTCTGACGGGTGTTAGTCAAATAACAGCCTAGGTATTGATGTGTGTTATCAACGTAAATGACTTTTGTTGGTGACGCCGGTGAACGGCGTCGTCTCTTATGGAATGTTTTTTTTTATTTTGGCCTATGGAAGGAGCTGTTATTATTAGCAGTTAACGTCGTGTTGTGTTAATTAGTTTTATTTTGATTCATAAAAATCAAGCAAACAAATATGTTGTTATATTTGTATTTAATAACTTTATGTAAAAAGCATTTGCATTGTGATAATATTTTCACGAAATTGCATGCTCAGTTTAACAGCTTGTCCCTTAGTTTTATTGACAATACTAAAACCCGGATTTCGAATATCGTTGTGGTCTACATTGATGCCGTATCCATTCATTCATTAATTTATATCACGGTAGGGAATCACGTGACTTTTACGGTTACGAGTACAGACAAAATGACGGCCTAAAAACCTCGCTTTACATGTGTTTTTCAGGTAATCCTTTATTATATCCCTTTTACTTACATACGAGACCTGTTGCAGCCTACGCGAAATAAAGAATTGTTGCCGCCTATACCTTATAGCTTTTACAAACACTCAAAAATTCAGCAGGAATGTTCAATGTGAACAATTATTTTGCGGGTAACATTCACGCAAAATTTGCATTTTTATGAATTTGATTAAACTACGTCTAGTTAGCAAAGAGAAAAGATTCATAGAATGTCTTTATTTGAAAATGTAAATATTAGGCATGTTAAATGTTGACTGTCATTTTCTATTCCAATACACAAGAGAAAAATGATTTAGGTAACGGCCACATGTACTTTTATTGTTGATAACTCCCACGCAATATGTTATGTGCAAGCAATATCTATGCAGGCTATAACCTAGATATTGATTTAACAAAATCATGATTGATGCATTTATCCTCAGACTTTCATAGAATTTTGAATAATATTAAAAATACCGCCAATAGGTCCTGTATAGGAACATAAACGTGGAACAACGTTGAATTAAGGTCAGATTGTAAGGTTATTTACATTTTCAAATAAAGAACTTCTATGAACATTTTCTCTTTGCTAACTGGACGTAGTTTAATCATATTTATAAAAATTACAAATTTTGCATGAATGTTACCCGCGAAAAAATTGTCAACATTGAAAATTAGTATGTAAATAAAAGGGGTATAATAAACAAAAACAAAAAAAAAAAAAAAAAAAAAAAAAAAACAGAAAAAAACACATGTGAAGCGAGGTTTTTAGGCCGCCATATTGTCTGTACGCGTAACCGTAAAAGTCACGTCATTCCCTACAGTGTATATATTTTCAAAATTTTCCTACAAGAAGAAAGTTCACATGCATTAGGATATGTAATGAACTGTTGCAAACGATTATCGTATTGATTTTATCCATATTACGTTTATCTGTTGCACAGAGTGGTTGTTTTTACCAAGTGTACCAGTATTCGGATGTTGAAAGCTATCCGATTTTCTGCAATTACTGCTGTCACATGGCCATCTATTTTTTATGAATCATTTATCATTAATTTGCATGGTTTAATAACACTGAGCCTGCAACATTTCATAATTTTGTGGTTTAGGGTGTTCTTTTGGGTTTCAGGTTTTCTCTATTTTAAGGGGAAGTAG
The DNA here is from genome assembly GCF_026571515.1 of Ruditapes philippinarum. Lineage (NCBI taxonomy): Eukaryota > Metazoa > Mollusca > Bivalvia > Venerida > Veneridae > Ruditapes > Ruditapes philippinarum. The sequence goes on from NW_026859987.1 coordinate 14,876, forward strand.
CTCATGATTAAATTATTTGTTCTTTTCTTTCTATCTTAGGTATTACTTACTATTTTTGTTGTATAATATTTACCAGTTGTAAGGTCATTAAAAGCATAGAGGCCCTGATGAGTGAATATTGATAGATTTTGTATACATTGCTTGCAATGTATACAGAGTTAAAGCTGCATTTCAGAAATGAATACGGTAAACTGTTTTGCTGAACAACATCCATCTTCGGATGGAACCTCGATAAAAGTAGATCCTCATTTTGCAGGATTTTCACATTAAGATCACTTTTTATTAAAATATTGTTTGCATAGTGGTCAATAAGCTTTGAAATTTCCAAACTATGCACTTTCAGTTTAAAGAAACATTTCTAAACATGAAAGCAAAAGATATGTACATACATCGAATCAATTCAAATAAATAGTGTTCAATCGCGGACATTACTTGAGGCAAAGAAGCTGAATTGTTTAAATTCCACCTAATTATTTCGCAAAAATCAAAGTAAATATGTATTCTTTTAAAAATTGGATCGATATCTTTGGATCAAAATAAATTCCTTAAGCTTCAGCTTTTCTAACAAGAATCCTTAAAGAATGAATACCTAAAACAGGAAAATATAAAAAATGATGCAGGATCGGTTTGATCAATAGGAAGCTACTTAAAGCTTTACTACTCTTGAATTATTCCACATTCTTTACATAACAACGGTGAATTGAAGATAAGAAACATTCATTAAATAATTGTTTAAATGTTATAATGGAACATTCAACACGGCACATAGTGCCATTCCATAAGATGCGGGTGTATGATCATAAAAACCTGCGCATGCCCTGAACAGGATTATACGTTTTGATAATACAACAATTTTGTTAGATGTGCAGTAATAACCGGCCGCTTTAGTAGATAGATTGACGAATAAAACATAAACTTGTTTAGACTATTTTTTTATTTTTTTTTGCATAATGTTTTGTTTCTTTTTATAACTTTCAAATAATTATTTTGATAACATAATAAAAAGCTGTTGTTATAAGCAAATATACTTGCGATATTTGTCGAGCACATTATTACGACAAACTATATTTTGATAGTTTAAATTTTGTAAACAAATAATGATTTACCAATTTGTGTTATGGTATGGATATTTTAGATTGAAATATGTTCTGCTTATTTTTAATCTGGCAATACGTTTTACTACTTTATTACTAATTAAGCTATTTAACAGAAAAGTAGAAAAAATCCGTTAAATGTCTTAACAAAACTGTTCTAGTCAATGTTACTTAAATCCGTCTAACTACGACATTTTGTGAACGTTTTCATGCAGACTTGTCTACTCATTTTTAATCATTATATTTGCTATTTCATCGTTGAAAAAAATGAGAGCATTCGTTCGACTATAGAATTGTTTGGAGTTAAGCGGCCAAACACCAACACAATTAATTTTCTTTAAAAAAAAGCAGAACAAGCAGCCGTGATCCTATGTTCAACCCAAAGGCCCAATGGAAGAACATCCGTCTGTCCGTTCGTTTTTTCCGCCCGAAACCATATCTATGAACTAGTTTGTCAATTTTAATTAATATTGACTTGTGTTCAGTGTGTGTTGCCATTATGGAGTGCTGTGTTTTAATGCGGGCAGCATTTTTGTAACTGTCACTCTTTGTGGATATTCCCTTTTATATTGATTGTATTTTTCAATACGATACTAAGACTACCAAATTTCATAAAAATATATGTATGTGTCATTGAATTGTGGTACATCGACCCATAAATAGGCACTATTAGAACGGCACTTTGCAACTATTCTGGTCAATATTTACTCAAGTTAATTGTTAGAATTTTTTTGAATCAATCATAGCTCCACTATTTTGTAAGAACATAATACTTTTTCCCTGGTGTAGCAGGCTTAAAGATCTTCAATAATATCGTGTTTGCGAGTTGTATACAACAACAATGCCGTGATTCATTAAGAGCGGCACCAGTGACAGATAATTAGTGAATCTGAATCAAAGTTGAAATATTGCCTCTGGAGTAATCACCTCAACGCACCGTTGTGGATTGTTTTCTAATCTAATCAGTTTTTTTTTCTTGATGTTTTTTTTGTTTGTTTCATGTTTAGCTTAGTTACATCATAAAGACAAAAACAAAGTCAAAGTCATATTTTAAGGTCATTGATGACGCTATGTTTTTTGTGTGTGTTTGTTTTCCTTTCTCTCAAGACAATATGCCATTAAAGTAGATGGCATTGAAATCTTTAATTCGTCTGTCCTCGCATTAATATGATGTTTTTTTTTACTCCATATGAATATCATAATATACTACTTTTTCTTTAACATTTGTGTATGTGTTTTTGTAAGAATATAGTTTAAGTCTTTATATTTCATACGCATTTACATGATCTATTCATACCTTTTTTACAAAATACGATTTTAAATTTGTTACAATAAATAAGCGTGCCTTATTTCAAACATTCTGCATTGCCGCTAAAAGTCAGCCTTGTGATGAGGATGGGCTCAATATTGCTCAATCTTTCCTGCCAGGCAGCACATCTTGCTTTAATTTGTACGCAGTACAGGCACAATATGATGTAGTTTCATTTGTAATGTATGTTAGACACTATTTAAAATGCCTTTCTTTTCTTTGATGCTAAACTCTCTTTAAGTCTGTCTTGCTATCTTACCTTCTTTTTATTGTTTCCTTATTTCTTTTATGTTGAGAAACAAACATGAAGAATATTTGATTTATTGTCATACTTGCTTTAGTCTGGTGATGCAATAACTGATATCAATACAGTTTATTTTAAACAATTATCGTTAAAGTATTTTAGATAGGTATCTATCGAAGGTAAATAAATATAGCATGTTGTTTATTAGTGCTAGATTTTCAAGTATATTACATATTTCTAATAGTTCAAAATAAGTGTTATTGATTTCATACATTCATAAAATGTCTACTGTAGACAAACTGCAGACCATTTTTTTTTATAAATTCATCGCAAAACAATATTATAAAAACAAATTATTATACACATTCATCTGTCATAATAAAAATATGATATGAGGCTCCTAAAATACCAGACTAATTATATTGAAACATATTTGATTTAGTAAATAAAAGACGTGTTTGAAGTCTATGGTATGTCTTTTTAAAACTAATATAAGAAAATTTAAATAGGGAGAGTCTCATATTAAAAATTAATTATCATGTTTTCGTTTATTCATAATTCATTTTCATTTTCTCTGCGTTATCAAAATGTAAGCATATAGACACAATCTGCCCTTGAAATCCGCCCTTGGAATCAACCAGGACTGCGCGATGAGTGTAAAATGGCTTGCACAATGGGGAAAACGGTTTGCCTCTGACGGGGTTTGAACGCGCTACCTATCCTTAGATAACATTTCGGTCTGGCTAAACTATTTTTTGTAAAAAAAGGGACGCATGATTTAACCTTCTTATTTACAGAGTACAAATAACGGAATCGATTATGTAATCACAAAAATATGTTTATTTCGGCTTGCCATTGTTTATAGAACATAAAATATTGCTTATTGTTATGATATTTAGCTTCAAAACATAAAAAAAATATTCACATGTTTCTGGTTTATACAGAATTTATTTCAGTTTGATTGTGTAGGAAGATATAAGCTTATAGAAACACTTTCGTATCCGTGCCTGGAACCAACCAGTACTGAGCAATGAGTGTAAAATTTGTTTCTTGCTCAGGGAAACAACGACTTGTCCCTGACGGGGTTTGAACCCATGCAGCTAGCGATCATTAGACTACTAGCCCGAAGCGTTAAACACTCGGCAATGCCGCCACTTCACATGTTTTTGGCGTAAAAAATAAATGAGATTGCATATATACAAAATATATTGAGATACCTTAAAACAAAGTGTATATAATATCTTATTAATATAATTAAACAAAGATCGTTTGTTTGATATTTTATAATCATTTAAAGTATTTATATGACATGTAGCAGTTATAAATTAGTGAAAGTTGTGACAGATGCCGTGCTGACTCATATTTTTATAATTTATAATAATAAATCGTCCGTGCTCTGCCCTTTATTGCACTTTTGTTTTTGTTTGGTGTCCAGCTAGACTCCTTGTAGGTGATCCAGTGTTGTCTGTGTGCATAAAATAGGCGCCATTCGTAATTATATTTAATTGGATATACAAATGGTTACAAAGATACATGCATGGCTTGAGGCAAAAATATAAGCATTGACACTGGATAATGATAATAACACTATGCACAGTACAGCAATTAAGTAATTATGATTTATATTAAGATGCAGGACCGGACATCTATGTAATCGAGTATAAAAGTATTGAATCAAGTTGTATATGTCATGTTTAAAAATATCATTACAGACACGGTAAAACTCATGCTATTAAAGTATAAATTGGACAGCCCAACGAGATTTGACAAAACACATATTAAAATAGGCGTACACACTATAAACAAGCAACCAAGATTACATTTTTTGTTTCTGTTGCATTGCAAACCATGATTCATTTTCATTTTCTATTTTAGAAAAGGTGCATGCAGGATATAAGATCTAAAAAATGTTATGTTTACCAGTGAGATACCATATCACCCACAGTATATCACTTTGTTTGACTATGTGGTTCTGCATAACTATTGTGTTGCGTAACTTCTTGAATTTATACAATATACGCTTATTTTTCTAAACATAATTGTGTACCAATGCATTGACGTCAAAAATAAACAACAAACTACGTTGCTTTTTCAAATGTTCCATATAAGTCTTATGTAATGCAAACAAGCAAGCTAATGAAAACATAAAATAGCAGTTACCTTTCAAATAAAATTGATTAATGACCACCAGAAAGCTGTTCTTAAGAAGCGCAATTACGCAAAAACTGTACAGATAAACACTAAATGACAGCAATGTAACTATTCAATTTCACTCAAAGTTGACAAATTGAATGAAATCATGTCGTTTGACATATTAATGCATTGAGGGAAATGGTGTTAAAATCATGTTTAGGACTCGGTTTAGACGTGTGCTGTGCAACCATTAATTTCTAACATATCAGACGGGCCATCCTATGGTGTTCTTTCTGTACATTTAGAAAATGAAAGTAATGGATTCCCCCCTACAAATGACAAAAGATGGAGTGAAAAGATCAAATGGAACCTGTAAGGACATGCTCTGTGATGATTGAGTCTCTTATGCATGAGGGGTTTAGCTTCGAGAATAAGGTTGCCGCCATTAAATCCCATTTAAAACGCGTTAAATACATTTATAAATATGAAACTTATCTATGTTATCTGTTTGCGTTACCTTTATTTTTTTAAAAAAATAATAGATTTAATATCACCTTCAAAATCAGATAATTAATTCTTAACAGAAATGCTACATAACACAGCAGGATTTACAAAAATACAGTATCATCTCCAACCTTTGTTTAAAATATCTCATTTAATACAAAATATGACCACCCTCTAAGCTCGGCGACTAAAATTCACGCGATCATAATGTGTTCTATAAAATAAGAAAATAAGGTCAATAGCTTTTGAACGATTTCACAAATTTGCTATAATAACTGACAATGATTGATTTAAATTGGCAAATTTATATCTCTAACATTTATGGGAAGCCTTTTATCCGCTATTCGGGACAAAGTAATTGTGACGGTATTTCGTTTCCTGTTTCAAAATGTCACGTCTTCACATTTTAAATGAAGAAAAATTAAATTCGTTAGAAAATGTTGTTGCAAGGATGTCTGTAAATAGGCACATATTGTGATAACTACATGGTAAGAGAATCTAATGACAGAAAAGGGTTGGGGCACCTGATGTATATCCGTATATCCGTAATATAAGATATTTTGACACATTGTAAGTGTCATCATTTGTTAATTGGATTCAAAGTGTCTTCAAAACAATGAGTATATCGTGTTCTCTCGTGATTTAAATAACAACCTTGAATCGGAACAAAAAATCGAGTTCTAGTTTAATAACAGTGCATTATTAATCGAAAAGCCTACTTTTTGAGACATAATTTAAAATTGAACAGACGAAAATAATAGCAAGTTGAATATGTGTAAGAATCTAGATAATTGACATTTCAGAAGAATACTAGAACATAAAAAAGCTGTACCGCTTACATGATGTAGAATTGCATAACATTTTTGAACATCTGGGAACCTTTTTGAGGCTTCCGTAAGAGCAATCTTTAAAATTATTCAATGCACTCCAACTAAAGTTCACTAAATAAAATGAAATTAACCAATTTCAACAAACCAAGTACTTAATTACGAGGACAAAATCCAGTTATAAATGTCTAAAAAATTGGCAAGAAAAAGAGGATATTTGAAAGATCTAAATATATTTCACAGCACTAAGTAATATTTTCACAAGTAGGGGGAACCGATATTCAACATTCTAACACTATCGGAAATTTTTCTATATAAACAAAGAAGGCCCGAAGCGTGCATTTTTCTGCAACAATGCACTCGCCGTTCTTATTATCTCCCTGTGTATTTTCACATTGAGGGCGCCATTTTGTTTGAAAAATCTGATAAATAAAAACAATTTTTTGTCGAATTTTGTTGTGAAAACTATCTAGAATGATAGAAAATGGTCTAACTAAGAAAATAAATCCGAACACCAATATCTTTAATTCAGTCGTTAACGCTGTACAGACGTTTAAAGTGTTGTTTACGTGACGTCACAATGTAGCGCCAAACAGCACGTTCAAAACAATCAAAATCAAGTACGCTATTTTAACGTCGCACACGAGTTAAGTTTTACATTTAGTTCACTTTTAATAATTTATATTTCGCTTGGAAAATTATAGACTGAAATAAAATAAACAAAGTTTTATCAACGTTTTCAAAATTCGTCATTCTCAAAATGTTTCTACGCACGGTAGATTTAACGACAGTTTTTTTCAACCCACTGGAACGGCCTTTAAAGAACGTTTCTATTCGAAACTCTGAGGCGAAAACAAATTTAACCGCCAAACATAAAGTCCAACTTTATAATTATAATTATATTTTTTCTTGACGTGTTAGAATGGAAATAGATATTAATTCTTCGTGCATTATTGTATAATAATGCACGTTTTTCGTTCAAATGCTTTGTAATTAATCACTCAGACCTATCGGCCTTCGTGATTATATTACTACGCATTTGAACTCAAACCGTGCATTATTCTACAACAATGCACTCAGAATTGATATATATTTCCTAAATTAAATATATTTTAATATCACAACACAAACACATTTGAGCCGCGCCACGACAAACCAACATAATGGGTTTGCGTCCAGCATGGATCCTGACCAGCCTGCGCATCCGCGCAGTCTGATCAGGATCCATGCTGTTCGCTTACCAACTCTATAACAAGTAGAGAAACTGATCACAAACAGTATGGATCCTGATCAGACTGTGCGGGTGTACAGGCTGGTCTGAATCCATACTGGTCGCAAACGCACTATGTTGGTTTTGTCGTGACGCGACTCATTTCATGTGTATATTTCATGTTTTAAGTAGTATTAAGTCATGCTTTCCTGATTTTGTTGTCGACTAATTTCGCGTAATTTCATGCGCTCTCTTTTCTGACGTCATGTTTTTCTTGTTGAGAAATAATACTGTAAAGTTGTATGTATACCATGCTCCCTAGGGGCAAAATACTGCAATTACCCGTCCATGTAAAGGTAATCTCACGCTGTCTGACTTAAACATAAATGTTGCGCAAGACCCTCAGTGTTATATTGAGTCAATTATTTTCATTCAGACCTACAACTATAGTATAACTTGCAATGGCTTCTTTCTTCTTTTTACTTTTTGAATGGAACAACTGATAATTATAATGAAATGATAAATACACTATATTAAAAGAAAAGAGAAAGGAACGTTATGTTGGAAAGTATGTTGACTTAAGAATGCTAAATAATATATGCAGATTAGCGGAAATACATTCTTAAAGCGTTTATCTAAAAGTCATGTTAACAAACAGTGAGTGAAGAAAAACCAACATTAAAAATTGTACTGCAACAATGTTCCTGGACAAGGTATTGCCGTACTTAATGCGTTTCAATAAATCATTCGTTAAGCTTTGGTCTCTAATAATATTATTCGTCTTAATATCGTATTTTCGTCTTCGATTTTATATAGACTTATTTATGACTTGTATTATCATCACGCACACATACAATTGTTGAGAATGATTTATTAAATAATCAATCAGTCGTTATCCATTATTCCTTCTCATCTAGAAGCTGTAAAATTTTATGTCTTTATGTCTAGAAATTTGTCATAATGAATATGAAACAAGATTAAACTTGTTGATGATGCAGCATTTATATTTAGATATGCCGTAATAACCGCCCACATTAGTTTATACATAAAACGATTGTTTAGATTATTTGATTATTTATCATACCGTACGGTTAATTTCTTTTTATAATATTCTAAAGACTAATAACTCAAACGCGAAAGTTATCGATTTAAACATTAATATACTACCAAAAGGTTTATCATAATACATGAACATATATTTTGCTTCCGATATAAAATACATATTATTAGTGTACGGCAAGGTTCAAACTTGCATTTTCTTCACAACTATACATGTTAATTTAATTATTATAATAATATGATATTGCCAAATATTATCATGTGAAACATTTTATCATATCAATTACACATAATTTTTCATCTCAGTCTACATAATATAAAAATGAGTTGGGCAAAACGTTTATGCCAGTTTATTCATTTTAATAGGGGAATATTCATCGATGAATAGTTCAATAAAAGTGTGTGTGTGTGTTGGTTATTGTGTGTACGTGCATGCGTACGTGCGTGCGCTTGCGTGTGTGTTCCTTTAAAAGCCTTTTACGCTTCAGTATTCCATATTTTTTATTCTTTAGAAGTGTCAAACATGTCCTGTTTTTATTTGAGGTCCTACAGGGCTCCTTGCCGCTGGTTCTTGCTGATGGGTCGTGTGGGGTTACATTCATTGAACGCCACCTTTCCTGGTTGATGTTGTTCATCATATTTCAATAATGTTTATTTAATTGATTAAGTGTATGATAGATATTTTACATCTGAAAATGTTATTATACCAATAGCCACCATAACTAAAGATTCACAGATGGTTCAAGTATATTGGAAATGAATATGTTTTATGAAACTATTAAAAAATACCAAAATAAACAGTTTATAAGAAATGAAAATTGATATAATTTCAGAGGCATAATGGAACTTTTATATAATTTCCATCAAGACCGGATAAACATAATATTTTAAATTTCATTTACATTGTTCCGTAATTGTATTGCTATGAACAAGAATAAATGGCTTATACCAAATAAATACTTTGTCTCATGATTAAAACAATGTCGTCACTAATACAAAATATAACTTTTAAAAGTTATGAATAGAATCAGTTCAAATAAGTGCTTAATCGCGGATAGTAAACTGAGGCTCAGAAGCTGAATTGTTTTAATTCCAACATTTTGTAATTATTTAGCAAAAAACAAAATAAATGTGTATTCTTTTAAAGTTGTATCGATACAATTGTATCAACACAACCAACATACAATCTTTTAGCTTCAGCTTTTCTAACCAGAATCCGTAAAGAATTAATACCTACAACAGGAAAATATAAAATGATGCAGGATCTTTTTACACATGTAGAAGCTACTGAATACTAATGTCAAACAATAATACACTAGCAAACTGATTTATATACAGAGCAGAACAGTAAAATCACTCTTTCAAAGCGGCACGGATACCAGAATTATAGCAGCCGTGAACACACTGATATACATTGTTTAATACATGCGCGAAAATATGCCTATTGCGCTGAACATGAATTTGCGGATCGAATGTCACCGCGAAGATCGCAAAAATTTGAAGCCCGCGAATATTTCTACACATACAGTATGCTGTAAAAATCGGCCACTTAAGTAGATAGATAGACGAATAAGACATAATCTTGTTCACATTATTTTTTTATTATTTGCCATAATAATCGTAACTTGTTTTTGTTTCTTTTTTATAACTTTTAAATAATTATTTGATAACATAATAAAAAATAAAAAAGCAAATATACTTTTGCGTTAATATTCGAGCACAGTATTACGAGAAACTATATGTCCGTAGTTGACATTTTGTATATAAATCATTCTTTACCAATTTGTATTATGGTATGGATAATTTAGATTGAAAATATGTTCTGCTTGTTTTCTTTTTTTAAGTTGGCAATTAGTTTTAATATCTCATTACCGATTATGATATTAAACACAGAAAACGCAAAAAACATCCATAAAATGTCTTAACAAAACTATTCTAGTCTTAGTAATTAAAATCCGTCAAACAACGACATTTTGTGAACATTGTCATAAACATTTAAAAAAGTGGATATTTAATGATAAATTCATGACCTTATTAAAAAAGGACTTCGAAAGCTTCTATTTCGATGCATTGATATGATAAAAGCAGCGTTAAACCGTACTAAAAGTTTGACAGTTTTTTCGTAAATGCAGAACACGCGGCCATGATCATATGTACAATCAAATAGTGAGACCGAAAACCACAATGGAAGAATATCCGCATGTCTCCGGAACCATGTATATGAACTATTTTGTCAAATTTAATTAAACTTGGCTTGTATTAATTGTATGCTGCCCTCATGGAATGTTGCGTTTATAAGGGGAAGCGTTTTGTTACCAGCACTCCTTGCTGAATATTTCCTTTTAATATATTGAATATATCTTTCACTGCGGAATTAAGCCTTCCAAATTTCTTAACAAAATTACGTATAGATCATTGACTTGTGATCCATCTAAGTATAGATAGGCAATATTTGTACGGTACTTTGAATTCATTCTGGTCAATATTTAATCAAGTATTTTGTTCGATTTTAATGAAAAACATTGCTTCTGTTTTGTATGAACATAATGTTTTTTTTCCTGGTCTAGCAGACTTATGTGAACTGCCTAAATTACCTTCACAGATATCGTGCGAGTTGTTTTGAAAAACAATACTGTAGTGTTGTTACTCAGTTTTTATTATAAACGGCATCAGTGACAGATGATTAGTAATTCTGACTCATAGCTGATTTATTGCCTCTGGTGTAATCATCTTAACGCACTGTCCTGGATTTTTTCTATTCTATTCATTCGTTTGCCCCGATGTGTGTTCCATGTTTAGCTCAGTAACATGATAAAATAAACAAATTGATATTTTAAGGTCATTGATGACGTTATGTTTTTGTTTTTGCTTTTTATTTCCTCGCGACATTTTGTCATTAATGTAAATGGCATTGAACAATTTATTTCGTCTGTCCTCGTATTAATAACATGTTTGATAATCCATGTGAATAACATAATATAACTACACTTTTTCGTTTTTGTATGCGTTCTATTTAATTTATGAAAATGCCGTATAGTTTTAGTCTCTATTAGATTTCATACACATTTACAGGACGCATTCGTGCATATTTTACAAAATACGATTTTGAATTAGTTACAATAAATAAGCGTGCCTTACTTCAGATATTTTGTCTTGCCGCAATCGACCCCAATACCGGGGGAATGGCTCAATATGACTCAGTCTTTCCTGGTATCCTGCACATCGTGTTTTAATTTGTTCGCAGTAAAAACACAGTGTGATGTATCTCCATTTGTTATGCATGTTAGACACTATTCAAACTGCCTTTAATTTCTTTAAGGCTAAACTCTCTTTAAACTTTTAAAATTCGTCCTGCTAACTTATCTTCTTTATATTGTTCCTTTGTTTTGAAAAAAAAAATCATGATTACATGAGTGATATTTGATTTATTGTTATATTTGCTTTAGTGTGGTGATGCACTAACTGATGTCAATACAGTTTATCTTAAACAAGTATCGTTTAAGTATTTTAGTTAAGTATCTATTAAATGTAAATACATATATGATATATTAACATGATGTTTTAGTAGTACTCAAATTGTAAGTATACTACATATTTTTTTATAGTTAGAAATACGAGTAATTGACTTCATAATTAAATACATAAAATGTCTACAGTAGACAAACTGCAGAGCAAATATTAGAAACCCATTGCAATACAATGTTATAATAGCAGATAGATATAGACATTCATCGCTCTAAAAATACCAGACTAATTATGTTGAAACATATATGATTTAACAAGAAATTATAATTGTTTGATGTCTATGAAATATCATTTTAAAACTGAAATAATGCAATTTATGTAAGGAGAGCCTCATGTTAAAAAGTCATATATCATGTATTTGTTGATACAATATTCACTTTCATTTCATTTGCGTAGGAAGCATGAAGCCTATAGACACAATCTCGAATCCGTCCTTGGAATCGAATCTTCTAGACTGTGCTATACCGTTGTGTCCTTTGCTGTTTTAAGATTGGTTTAAAAACTAAAAAAAAAGACAAACTAGCATTTGTTTTATTCGTATTTCATTGAAACCCTTGTCTTATTTAATTTGTCTTTTAAATAAGTGCATGTTGCATTAAAATGACTGTTATGTTATGCTTACCAGTGAGATACCGGGTTTTATCCGTGTGACAAAATCCATATGTTTATATCAATATATCATGCACAGTTTGGCTACAATGGCTCTGCCAAACTAGTGTATATCGTAATTTGTTGCATTTGTACAATATTCGCTTTCTAAACATATTCTTGGTACAAATGCATTGACGTCAAAAATAAACAACAAAGAAAGCTGCCTTTTTAAATTGTCCATATGAGTCTTATTTCATGCAAACAAACAAACTAACAAAATTCAAAGATAACAGTTACCTTTCAAATAAAATTGATTGATGACATTTAAAAAGCTGTTCTTAAGAAGCGCAAATTCGCAAAAACTGTACAAATAAAGACTAAATGACGGCAATGTAATTCAATTTCACTTAAAATTGACAAATTTAGTTCTCAAAGCATAAGGGAATAGGGATTTTATCTTGACTTTGATGAATGAGTAAAATGACAATAACAGCTTCAACAGCTTTCATTAACTTTTTACGATAACCAATTGCATGTTTCGGTTTAATTTGTATCATGGCCACACATTCGACATTTGTAGCCAGAACGGTTGTGTACTCTTTTAATTACTTTTGGCTTCAAATGTATTCATGAATGATATAGTTTAAAGTGTATTTTAAATGGAAAATTATTACAAATACATAATTGGAATATTCTTGTAAATGGGTCTTTAAAATGTTGCGTTCGAAGACATTAAGAACTAACATGATTGATTATAAAGAGATAATGTTTTAAAACAATTTAATGATATAACATGTATAAAGATATGTCAAGTAGGGTAATATAATGATAATAATAATGTCTTTATTATGTGGGAACGTTTGCTTGAGTTAAAAATAAAACAACCACAAAGAAACTATAAATGAAAAACACACAAAAAACAATGTGAAATACAGCTATAGACAAAAGCATTACATATTCTAAATATGTTCTTTAATAAGACAGTTTTAAAAATAGTGATAACATTAGGTATGTTGTCGCACCAAACCAGCTCTTTTTTGTATTGTTTTGTTTTTTAAGTTGTATTCATCTCTTCATTTATGTTACATGTCAAGACATCGTCGTCGTGATATATTAATGTACTAAGCCCGTGTCTGAATAAATAAATTACGATGGATTATGTATCTCATAGCTGGCCAGAAAAAAATGTAATTTTCCTTGTGGTTCAGATGATAAAATTGTGTTATTAGATGTTTGGCCGCCATTTTTACATCAAGTTGTGCAAAACCAGCATGTTATCATGTAGTATTGGTATCTATGTACTGAGGGACAGACTGTTAAAGTCAATTTGGGACTCGTTTCGATTGAATTTAATTTACAAAAGTGAACACGTACATGTATGATGCTAGTGGAAGAAGTTTTTATATTATGTGTGTTATATTTTTTCTGGTCGATGCCAGCACTATTAAGTGTTGAGAATTGAGTACCGCTTAAGCAGGTGCCAGGGAGGGGGTGTGTGGGGATGTTGCACATATTCATTATCCCGCATGTACAGACGCACTCAAACCGAGTCTGCAATGTTCTTGCAATTTTGTTGTGATTAATGCTTCCGGGGGTTCACTTTGTTTCTAGATTTTTTCCCAGGATCTGTTGCAGAGCTACAATGATGCATCATTAAACCAAAAGTTTTTTACAGATTTAAAATTAAAAAAAGACGGGAAATAAATTTGAGTAGAACACCATATTATTCTGTCTGTCATAGACAAGAAACATAATCCGTACCATCATTAAGAGAGAATGCGTAACATTTTTCAGTCAATTTAACTTTTCTAATACCATCTCGTGGTAATTAAATGTTTCCGCATGTCTTAGTTCCAAAACAAAACTGTTAATGTAACAGTGTATCAAATTCAGCACTGGTAATTTACAAAAGGCACATTCATCTGGGAAACTGTGAAATCTAATATATAGAATTCTAGGAAACTGATTATTTGTATATTTGTATTCTATGTCACATAAGTCATACCAATTAATGCATTCGATGCAATACTGAAGGAAAAACATAAAATTGACACATGCATATAATAAAAATAACCTGATTTTACAAATTACTGCAGAAGAATAACAAAAACAACAAATACAAATTACATACACCAGCCTGTATCTTGTAAACGTTAGATTCGTTGTCGATCCCTTTCATTATTTTATGAAGAATTATCGTAAAATATCCTTTCTTAAAAAGCAATATTAGATTTTTTCCATATCTCTGGCACTACTTACATATATTTGAATGAAAATACAGTTGTTGTGATATTTAAATTGTATGCAGGTTTCCTGAGAAAAAAGTTTTTTATCGGTATATAGAAAGTTTAAATTTTGGCATGCAACTTAATTATGTTTACATTGTATAATATGATATAATATACTACATCATCGAGAGGTCGAAAATGCATAGCTATAATATAAAATGTTAACGGTGATGAACAACGATGCCATCCCTTTTGTGAAAAGCAGTAAAAACCATATGAAATGTACAATGAAATTATTATTTGTAAATTGGATACAGTATGTGTGCTGTTTGGATAAGAAACATTTAATGAATTTCAAGATTAACAGAAAATCGTCCGCTTCTAAATGTTCAAAACAATCGTCTTTATTTCAAAAGAACTTTCGAACATAGCTGATAACATTTAACTTTCAAATGGAAAAATATTACTGGTAAATTTAATGCTATTTAGAGTTCTCTAACAAGCAAAAACGTTGTGAAAAATATAACGATAAACCGGCTTAAATATTAGCAGGGAATTGTTTCATCTACACTCGATGCCATTGAATTAAGTAACATGGTTGTGGTCAGAAATGAATGACCCAACTTATTTTAAAGTAATCGTAATCGTTTGCAAAATGTTCAGATAGAAACAACAATACCAAAGATAATAATGTATATTTCGATGAAATTTTGATTAGTTATATTGCCTGTTTAGATGCCTTCATGTTTTGTTAAAAATGAAATACAGATTCAGCCTCCCATACAGATGGTTTGGATATTAATATTCAGATCTTCTAAAATATAGATGTGTTTCTGTTTTTTTTTTCTGTTTTATTAAGTAGGAAATCTATATTTTTCAGCTAATTTGTCCTTTCATTGCCGAAATTCTTTAAATTGTTGAAATTTGCGTGTACAACCGGAAGAACAGATGATAGTGACACAACTTAAAGGAAATTAGAAAACCTCTGACTTGAGGGAAATATTTTTTTCACGAACAAGTTATCTTGATAAGACGGGATTAAAGGGAGCGGTCTGTTGGTCACTCGTAAAACAATTGTTACAATTATCCATTTCATTATGGTTTGTACTTTTTAATCTATATTATTTGTAAATAGGAATATGGAAAATGTGGGCGTCTTTTTCTAAATTTAATCTTATTTTATAAACAAATGAATTATGATTCTTAGAACCTACATTCATTTAGGACATTGGTATTACTTTGAAAGTCCTGAACGATAGAACGTATGGAAGATCTGCTTCATGTCAGTATTGATCTCGTTAATGTCATTGCGACACAATGAAAAATAATATAAACGGTCAATCATTGCGTTTTGAATGAATGCCCTTATTACTGAAAGGATTGTTATAGTTATAACTTCTTGAAAAGTATTTCCAACATTTTACTTTTAAATAATGACTATACAGGCCTGACCTAACAACATCGTGCACGTAAAACATTGTTATACAACTTGTTTTCATTTGTGTGGGCTGAACAAGGACGTTACTGTCAGTAATACCGTTTTCCACCACTCCTTATGGTTGTAACTGCATAGATTTATTTATGTTTCAGGATAATACCGTTTATCCCTTCGTGATCGTAATAGTTGACTAAACAAGTTCGAATAATAGGATTCTATTCATCATTAAGCTACTGCAAATTAGTTGTATTTTTGCCCCAGGTGTTACTTTAATAAGTTTGTAACATCCAATGTTAGCCAAAATCACCTATCTTGTTTAGGGGGAATATTACCAAATTGTGTTGGTGCGCCGTAAACCCAGACAAACAAAATCCTGGGCATGAGTGAACTTACAATACAAGACATTTAATAACAGTTTGATACACATTTACACAACAAGCATTTCCCTTGGCATATACAATTAGCGTAAGCACTTGATTATGTTGTAATACAAATATCCAAATTTAGAATAGTAAGTATACGAATAGTTTGAAATTATAAACATTTATATACCTGTTTGTTCAGGTATGAAGATCTGTTAAGTATTAGATCCTCTTTTGAACTCATCTCTTGACATCGGTCAATTAAGGATCACATAAATCACATAAATCAATCATGAACAACGCTTTACTTATAAACTCTTGGTACCGTGTGTCAAAAAAATTAATGGTCATCATGACACCGTTGTTTACAGAAGATTAGAAAACCAGCAATCGAAAAAAAAACGTGCCTATTTGTCAGTTATTTCCCGGGAAATGATTAATATCATACTGATATTAAAGACAATCAGTTATGAGTGAAGCATCTCGTTTTATACCGTCACATTTTGTATAAATCATCACAGATGTAAGTTTTAGTGAAAAAAAACAAACTGTTACTATATTAGTGAATCAAATGGAGAAAAATAAAGATTCTTACCGAGAGATTTGTGAACAGTTGGGCTAGGCACGTGGAAGGACGATACGCACAGATTTATTTGAGAAACGTGACTTTTTATATAGATTTTCGGGAACATGATTAATGATATTCCATATAACAGAGAATATCGATCTCATTTTAATATTGCTTTAGGCGCCCTACCGACCGGCCCGTAATTGCATTGCCATGAAACAAGAATAAATGGCTTTTACCAAATAGATACATTGGCTCGTGATGAAAACAGTGTCGGACCTAATATAAAAATGGGATTCGTGAATATAATTATAAGTGCATTTTAATATGGAACAGTTAATAATGGAAGTTAAGAAAGAAGTATAAAATTATAATAATAAGCTTATTTGTTTAAATACCACTGTCGGTATTTTGTAATTATTTCGCATAAACCAATGTAAATTAATTTACATTAAGATTAAATCGATTTCGTTGGATGAAAACAGCCACGATACAATGATTTAACATACCTTAAGAATTTTTAATTTGATAAATTCGGAATGAATATGTAAAACAGCAACATACAAACATATTGCATATTGTTTAATCAAGTAAAAGCTACTTCCAACTCCCCATAGCATCTTTTCGTGCAGTATTCAACAGTCTTAACAAGATAACGGTGAATTTGTAAAAAGGAAACATCCCTAAATGGTGTTTTTAGACGGCTGTTATAATGGAACCTTCAACACGGCACCAAGTGTCATTACATGAGACACGGGCGTATGATCCAAAACAAAACTGTGTATGCTTTAAATAAGAACACTGGCTGAATATAAGACGTGTTTCTTCGTTGTACATTTCTTGTTAACATGCATTGTCAAATATCAGTATCAACATAGTTTTGTCCTCTATCATTGGCCTCGTTATGACGATGAAAAAGATTACACGCTCTGTGATTTGAAAAATCTTAAAGTATATGTAGTTTCTCTGCGCATAACAACATCTGGACATATCGCCATCTTATGTACGTTGTATGTGTATAAATGCTTTCAGATAAACCAAATTTGCTTATTTAAATGAAATTTTACTTTTGACCTGTACTCTTGGATTGATTGTATAAAATAAAAAAGGAAATGATTTGATAAGTTTCAGGTTATTCAATAATATTTCTCCACAAATAAAATGTTTTTGCAAACATTTCTTTGGTCTGAATTATATTGTATAACTGAAATCTACCTCACAAGAGTTTTATGTTCTAAAGGTAAAACAATGCAACTGTTTGTAATATATTTGGTTAGAGCAAAACCAAAAATTAAAACACTTGTATATTTACGCCATTGTAACTTACAAAAAGTTTCAATGTCTCCGCCATTATGATTGGGGAATATAGCATTACCCCTGTTTGTCCGGCCTATTACTCAGTCTTGAATTAAAGGATATGTTTAACAAGTTATCATTAATGTTAAGAAACACCCAAACCCCTAGCTCCAAGGTAAAGGTCACACTTAGTCGCAGCTCAGTCGTGAATCAAGGGATAATAAAAACACTCTACAAATGTGTATTATAATAAGCGTCCAACCAATAACCATGTCATCCAAGGTCAAATTTATATGTCAGCTATTTTGTCTGGCCAGTAATTCAGTCATGTTTCAATGAATTTTCATATAACTTGACCAAAATGTGTATCTTGCTGAAGGAATTTGCCATGACGCCTTAGTTAAAGATTAAAGGTCAACAGTTGAAGAAAGTGTCCGGTCAATTACCCACTCATACATCAAAGTTTTAGTTGTCAAAATTGTTAAGCATAATGAGACATTGTTTTACCACTACCTTTAAGCAAATGTAATACTTAGTTGCGAATGGTCAAAGTTCTTGAGCTGTCGATTTCTCATACGATTTATAAACGCCTAGAGATACTTCGGATGTTCAACAATGATTGTTACACAAGATAATTTGTATTATAATTGAGACACAAAGGTAACGGTTATACTATACCAATTACTAACATTACATATTATAGTGCCACTGGCATAAGAAATTACGCATTATAAAAATCATTTAATGAATTTTTAATACATGTATATTACTTTCGCCAATATCTACCTACATGGTTTCAAAGCTATAAGAAAACACTTCATATAATAATAATTGCAAATTCTTAAGTTTATGTAAGTTTACAGATATTAAATGGATTTCATGAAAATTTGTATCTACTTTACGCTATGTAAGTATTTTTTACATATAAATCTGCAAGGAATTACAAGGATTTTGTACATATTTTCATTCTTCACTTATTTACATACAATAATACTGTTTTACTCTTGACGTGTAAACACTCAGAATGATAAGTTTATAATTTTTTCTTTTCGTATATTGCATGTATAGTTTCTCTTTTTGCAAAAAATAGTTGGTATGCATGGGATCGTGAATATGTACGTTAATAGTGATAATATTTTTTTCAAATTTTCGCTATATTTTCAATTGTATGACTGTTGTTTTTTTTCTAAGTTGAAGATTTTAAACTTTTTTAACAAAAAAAAAAAAAAAAAAAAAAGAAACATCTCATAAATGTATACTTAATATATACGTCATTTCTTTATCAGACTCAGTATGTCTGCTATTGAAGTATGGCTGAGTAATAGTCTGTTTTAAGCAAATTTCCAGAGCCTACTTTTCGCGGTTTAAAGTAAATTGACATGAATGTAAATTTATGATTGCATTGGGTAACGTAAATACCTTCATTAGACGCCGCTTGAAAGCGATGTTTAGTAGATATGATATGCATTTGTCCATACAGTAATAGGGACACTTTTAGACTTGATTTTGTGTATTTCTGTTGTTTTTTTAACAAAGTCACACTATTTTCAAATTTTCTAATTAAGATAGCTTTTCTGATGTACAACATGTCACAGAGCTTTAAAGGATTAGAGTAAACGTTTCATTGAAGTGAAAGTGCCATGTTTGAATATCATATTCTTTTTATCATTATCTAATTTTATCTACATAATAAAAAACGTTTCAATGAGCCAGGCTATAGTCGATCGTCCTAAAACTTAACCGCTGAAAGAGGTAACGACTGGGGCAGTGTCACTTACTTCATTTGCTACGCCTCTGTTGAAGTTCGACTCCGCCTTAAATTGTTGCATACTAATTATGATACTCCGTAATCTAGCATTAGTCTTCGATGGAACCAGGACAACTTTGATCAATAGCACTTGTCGAATCATTAAACTACAAGTTACAAAGCCTAAACCATTATACACTATCAGAGAGGCGGTTCTCCCTCAACCGTTAGGAAAGTACGCCGGTTAGGCTACGGCCAGTGAGAGGAGATCACTGCAGAACAGTTCGTCCTCAAAATCATTCGAATATTATGCAATTCGTACCAAAAATTGAATGGATATATTCTCGCCACATATTGTCTTGAATTTATTTTAAGTATACCAATCATATCAATTTTACTTTTTATCCAACTTATTTTGCTTCGACCAGACGTTTCAATATTTGTCGCAAAAGACAAACATTTAAGAGTTCAGACATGACATTACTTTTTGAATTTATGCATTAGGTTCTACCTTTTCGCAAAAAAATGCAACATTATTATTAAACAACGAGCACATTCCAAGAACATGGAGAAAAAAAATGATTTGTGTTTCGGATATTCAACTGTAATAGAGAACGATTTTCAATGCTGATTGATTGTTCACATCATTTGGCAACGTCTTTAATGTGCAGCATCAACATTTAACTTGTAACTACCTAATATTTTGTTTTGTTCGTTTGGATAGACAAAACAGGAGAAGTATGTAGTATGTAAAGACACATTTTTTTAAGATGTACTATTTCAACTGAATTAATATTCTTCAAAGTATTTGATTATTTTTAACTGTTTAATTTAAAATTGATGATAACGGGAAATTAAAGTGAAAACAACTAGTCTTTAATAATTTTATACGTGTATATGCATACCAAAAAATCAGCATTCAATTTGTCAAAATAATCAGACTTTGGATTTAATTAATGTTTTTTTC
The DNA here is from genome assembly GCF_026571515.1 of Ruditapes philippinarum. Taxonomy (NCBI): domain Eukaryota; kingdom Metazoa; phylum Mollusca; class Bivalvia; order Venerida; family Veneridae; genus Ruditapes; species Ruditapes philippinarum. The sequence continues at coordinate 35,978 of NW_026859987.1, forward strand.
TTGTCAATTTAAATGCAACCTGTTTGTTGAATTAACCAAAACGTGCATGCTTACACTGCTCTTATTATAGAATAGTATATTTACTTTAATATTTCACCCTCGAACATTAATTTATTTGATATTTAAATATACTGACAAAAAAGGGTTTCGATTTAAAATTATTTTTTTAAGTAACGGTGCTAGTGTCGTGCAGTCCTCACGAAAAGGAATCAAGAATAAAGAAAGGCAAGACTGTTGACGGCAAAAGTTATCCATATGTGGCTAAAATTGAGAAATCAGGGAAGCAGGTTTGCACTGGTGTTCTTATAGACAAAAATTGGGTTTTAACACTGAAGAAATGCATTGACGAGAGGTGAGCGTCTGCTTAAATGTTAATGATGGAAAAAGAAAAGAATATTATTTTATTTATGAGTTTCTGTTTAAGTTATACAGTAGGATGAACGTTTCAGTTTACACGCAATACTCACGCTCTGGAATAAATTATGATGAACAATATTTACACAATACATTTGGGACTGGGCAAAAGGCAATGAAAGCTTAGGAGTGTCCTGTCCCAGTAAATCATTTACATATAGGCGAACGAAATTAATATGGCATTTTAAAAACTAATTCTGGGGAACACAAACGCACGCTAAACGAAAAATGATACACGGAAGACGGCAAACGTTTAACGCTTGCAAACGATGTACTCTTGAGAAAGCGTTTTATCAGACACACGTTGCACGATATACGCACGCACGATATACGCAAAAAAAAGCACGCACGAAAAACGTTATTTTAGACAACCGAAACGTTCACCCTACTGTATCTACCAAGATACAAATTGGAAAGTTTCATGTTTTAAATTTGCCAAACGTTTGTGAAATAAAGAGCAGAACATCTTTTTTCATTTTTAATTAGTTAAATATGTTTATATTTTGTCCTAAATATACACATGGTAATGATGATATATAAACGATCCTATCTGTATTATTCAATCCATCACAGTTTTACAAGCTTAATTTAGGATCTTTATTTAGTATGTCAAACATAAATAAGTTCAAATAAATGATGCTGTTAAACGTTCACAGTTCGTTGGCAAAATACAAAGTACAGTTCATGCAAGGTGACAAAGAAAAGTTTCTTCAACTTAAAATAAAGAATTATCAGGTAACTTTTTTATCATTGCATATTTCAAAAAACAATATTCTCCAATTAAAACTAATACATTATAGTTATCTTATAGCAAAGACACTACTTAAGTTGTGCGAATACTTTCTTCTCTATAGTGGCATTGAGGGTCTTTCTCAACAAATGATCGAAACTTATTGTTTTTGTGGCGAAATAGGAAAATACCAGGGTATATTATTTCTAAATGACAA
>NW_026859988.1:0-26875 GCF_026571515.1 Ruditapes philippinarum
CTGTGTTGTGTAGGTGAAAGCTTTAACTGAATACCGTCCTTTCTTGTTGATCTTTTCATATTTTTTATCAACCTAACAATCGTGTTCGAATAAAACCACACTATGACATGGTATAAAAACAACATTATAAAATAGCATAAATTTTTGTGTACATTTCGTATTTTACATTTTACCATTATCAAATTATTTTGAATTTTGAAGAAACGATTCAAGCTTTTGGTAATGTATTTTGTGTCAGGAAAGAAACTTAAACTGTTGATGCGAGATGAATTTAGTCCGAATTGATATCAAACAAGCTTTTCAGAGTATTATCACATCGTATGTTGCCATTAGATATTTTTCTACCAAATTAAATCATTTTTACTTAGTTTTTGTTTCCATTGATTAGGAAGAACATTTAAACTGTCTGAAAAGAGACAATGCTCGGATATATCAATGGTTTTAACTGAAATTTTGCGTAAATTTCTCATTAAAAGGAAAGACTACTTGAATTTGAAATAGATATCGAGAAATCACAACTTTGAGGCAGGAATCAAATTAACTTTTACTGAATAGTTAAGTTCGACATACCTCTGAAATTTTAAAAGGCTTTTTGAACACTTATTATTGTGTACTTCTTAATAAAAATATAATATAAAAATTTTATCCAATGAGGAAAGTAATGTTTTATTTTTTCTTCTTGTTAAACATTTATATCTTAGCCAATATATTATAGATGTGCAAGGAGGTAATCATATCGTGCCGAATGCTATAATAAGCTTAAAATGTTATGTTAAACTTTGTAAATGACAATAGAAATGAACCAATTAGATCCTAAAATACAAGATTATCTCTTTCAAATAATCAATTATGTTTTTTGATGGCATTGTATTAAAAGTTCTTTGAGTGAATTTACAGAATAAAATCTATTACGGGACTGTGAACAATCATGGCATTCAAGAAGAAAATGCTTGACAGTAAAATTTTCATTACAACCTTTACAGAAAGGGGCATTGTCATTTGTGAGGAGATAAGAATGGGTAATTTTAGTGTGTCCAATTCGGCATCGAAAAAGAACTGTTTGATCACGGCGGTTTGGCAGAGATAGAGATGGTGACACAACAAGAGATGGGTTTATATCGTGAAGTTTATTAAAAACGGCATTGTCCCAATTTGCTTTCCATTCAGATGATACGAGTTTATTTATAGCTGGTCTAAAATCACAAGCAGGTAGCAATAAGTCAGTTTTTTGAAAATTTAATGATAGTTTAGCTAAAGCATCTACTTTTTCATTTCCTCGTATTCCTACATGACTTGGAATCCAATATAATTTAACATATTTTGTTTTTAGTATATCATGAAATCGTAAAGGAAGTTTCTTTACCATGATATTGTCAGATTTTTTATTCTGTTATTATGCGTTAAATAAATTGATTTTAATCAGAAAATTCATTTTTAATAGATTTGTTTGACATTCCGATCGCTATTGACTACAAATAACATAAATATCTAAAATAGCGTATTTCTAATTATATAATTATAAATGATTTGGTTAAAGAGATCAAAGAGTTCATATCTTTGTAAATAAGACTCACAATATGTGCTTGATTATAAACATACAGATTTCAATACACCCGTCTTTCCTATATAACAGTTACCCGTAATAGATTTTATTCTGTAAATTCATTCAAATAACTCTTTAATACAATTTCCATCAAAAAAACATAATTGATTATTTGAAAGAGATAAACTTGTATTCTAGGATCTAATTGGCTCATTTCTATTGTCATTTAAAAAGTTTTACATAACATTTTAAGCCTATTATAACACTCGGCACGATATGGCCAGTTATGTGTTGACGTGCCGTAAGATTCCAAACAAACAAAATTTTATGTTGATTACTGGTGTCAAGTTCTCATACGATCTGTCATTTTAATGTGTTAAGCCATCATCAAAAGAAAATAGACTTACTTTCGATGATTGGTCAGGTAACTAACATATGGTATTTTCTCATAACTATTTGTCAATACGTAGAACATCTATTTATTTGAACTTTGAAATTATATATATAGCTGTATCTCTTAACATGAAATATTCATTTATTCCTTTATTTTAAATGACAGGCCAATTCAAGTGTAAATGGTCAGTCCACACGTTTTTCGCTCACCTGTCACAAAGTGACAAGGTGAGCTTTTGTGATCGCTTTTCGTCCGGCGTCCGTCCGTCGTCTGTCCGTCCGTCCGTAAATTTTTACTTTAAATGACATCTCCTCATAAACCACTAAGCCAATTTCATCCAAACTTCACAGGAATGTTCCTTTAGTGGTCACCTTTAAAAATTGTTCAAAGATTTTAATTCCATGAAGAACTCTGGTTGCCATGGCAACCGAAAGAAAATACTTTAAATATCTTCTTTTAAAAATCATAAGAGCTAGAGCTTAGATATTTGGCATGAAACATCTTCTAGTGAGTGTCTACTAAGTGTGTTCAAATAAAAGCCCTGGGGTCAAAATTGGCCCCTACCCGGGGGGTCATTGATTTTCCCTATATACATATAGTAAAAACTTAAAAAATCTTCTTTTAAAGAACCATAAGAGCTAGAGCTAAGATATTTACCATGAAACATGTTCTAATGGGTGTCTACCAAGTTTGTTCAAATAAAAGCCCTGGGGTCAAAATTGGCCCCGCCCCGGGGGTCATTGATTTTCCCTATATGCATATAGTAAAAACTTAAAAGATCTTCTTTTAAAGAACTAAAAGAGCTATGGCTAAGATATTTAGCATCAAACTTGTTCTAATAGGTGTCTACCAAGTTTGTTCAAATAAAAGCCCTGGGGTCAAAATTGGCCCCGCCCCGGGGGATCATTGATTTCCCTATATGCATATAGTAAAAAATTAAGAAATCTTCTTTTAAAGAACCAAAAGAGTTAAAGCTAAGATATTTAGCATGAAACATGTTCTAATAAGTGTCTACCAAGTTTGTTTAAATAAAAGCCAAAAATTGGCCCGGCCCCAGGGGTGTCATTGTTTTTAACTTTATGTGTAAAGTAAAAACGTTAAAAAATCTTCTTTCAAAAAGCCCAATGAGCTAGAGCTTAGATGTTTAGCATGAAACATCTTCTTATGGGTGTCTATCGAGTTTGTGCAAATAAAAGGCCTTGATTTAAATTTGCCCTGCAACGTTGGGGGTGGGGTTGGGGGGGCTATATACAGGTGAGCGATTTCAGGGCCATCATGGCCCTCTTGTTTCTTTTTTCCATAGTTGTTCTCAATTTTATATTTTACTATGCAAAAATAAACAATAATGCACATGATCCACGGACATTTCTATAAATATTGTTCGGAATGTACCGTTACCATTATCAATTATCTATATTATGATCTGAATCAAATAACAAATTACATTTGTGATTTATTATGGACTTTATTTCTTTTTTTCTTTTTACAAATAATAGAACTATAATATTTAAAATGATTAAAACAATTGAGCGTTTGTTAACAATAACAAATAATTATTGAGTTTTACCACAGCCTAGATTACTTCAGATGTACTTCCGACAAATTAATTAGCTATTTCAAAACGTGGACCATGTCATCTACTGATGACTGATAATGCAGTAAAAACAAGTCCATGAAACCTTGCTTGATGTTTTTTATCAAACATTATACGATACTTATTTGAGCTGGATTTAATGTGAATGTTATATAATTGCCAAATAATAAATATAAAGACATGACCTTATTTCTATGATAGAGAACGATACACGTCTAAGTCACAGTAAGAGGGAAACGCTTCATTATAATAAATGTTGTTTGAACCATAACAATAACATATAGTATTTCATAATAACAATACTTAAAATAAATCACATTTCACTTTTGATCTCACCTAGTCTGCTAGTCATTTATGAATAATGAACGAAAAAGGTTCTAAAGTATGTCCGGACAATGATCATAACAAAACATGTTTATTCTTTTTTATTGTTATTCATATGAGTTTTATGAGTCCCATGAACAAATTTCAGATGGGAACATGAAACAAAACGCATTTTTGGCGTAGAGATACGAGAAAAGTACATAAGCATCGCAATTACATTACAAACGAAGTGATTGCCATTTTAGATTTAAAATAAATGTACTAATAATTTTGTAATTTAATCAATATGACCCGTTACGTCATCTTAAGAAATAGCGATGAATTGACGTCAAAAACTGGGTACTGTTCCTGTATAATTTATAGTTTAGTATATGATTCATAACGTGTATATTAAATTGCTATACAAAATGTTTACATTATGTTATGATGCTTTTCCTTACCTCACCGAATCATTCATTGTGATATCACGACACAATGTCATAACTTTGCTAAACATATTAACCAGATAAAATGATTATTGGAATTTAATTTTAAATCAAAGTGTACATTTTTCATTGTTTTACGGCATTGTTTTACCCTTGCTTATACTTAATGAACATACATTAAGCATCATTTGTAAAACGTTATTCACTAGAACGGTGTTGGTGTTCCGTGAAAACAACCAAACAAACAAAATCGACTTTGATATATTATGGTTGTTGGAGAAAATAGAACAGGTCTTTGTAGCTTACATATTTTTGTGTAAAGTTGAGACATTTATCAGAAATTGTGAAACACTTTCAAAACAAAACATTATATTCCTCCTTGCTACATTTGAAAGCAGAACGTTTTATGTTTCAATGCGTGCCATTGTTGATTGTGAGATATTGTGTCATTTGTCATCAAAGTGTTTTTAGCTCGACCTTTCGAAGAATATGGGGAGCTATTGCAGTTGCCCCGGCGTCGTCGTCGGGGTCCAAGTCGGAGTTGGATAACTCTACCTACAATATTTACAGAATTATGCCCCTTGTTAACCTAGAAATGTTGGTTGAAGTTTTTTGTGAAGTCAAATGTCTCAATTATTGCTTGAGATATTTAATTGAAATTTACAATACATTTTACGAGGGGTGTCCCAGAATTACTTGGACTTTTGCTGTAACTCAAAAACTACTGAAAATAAAAACAAACAAAATTAACATGAACAAAATGCAACTTTATTGCATTAGTACAAAAAAATTCAAAGTTGTCCGGCAAATGGATCAGTGTCTGTGGGCAGGGTAATGAGACAAGGGGTAGCGGGTGCGGGGCAGTCCATTCCGACGTTACGACGTCATTCCGGTGGCGTCGCTAGTTGTTAATAAGTGCGTGGCGTCGAATGTCAGTTTTTCTCAACATAGTCGCATCCTAACTCAATACACCTATCCACTGGTCGTACACCGCCCTGTATAATAATAATAAAGCATACTATTAACTTTTGTTACGATAATAGTGTTAAAGACGACGGTGATAATGCTGACGCCGTATTATTATTATTATTATTATCATTATAATTATTATTATTATTTATCATTATTATTTAATTATTATCATTATTATTTTTATTATTATTATTATTGTGGAGTTTATTTTGTACGCAAAGACAATGTGCGTTAACAAAGGAAATAACCTATCATGCGCACTGCTTACTATAGCAGTTTGACTTCACTTTCTTAAAAGCTGAAGTGGATAAATTGCGTTTAAAACATTAAATTGTGATTAGCTTAATTTTTAAAAATCATTTTTTAACACAAAATTATTGCTTACCCTTGAATAGTACGCAGCATTGACTTTGGTGTAACGCCTGTCCCGATCTATGACGTCCTTGACTTCCTTTATTGACGCCGCAGTCAACGTTGACTTTCTCCCACGACCCTTGTCGTCTTCAATGTCCTCTCGGCCGTCTCGAAAACGCTTATGCCACTTGAAAACGAGTGATCGACAAACAGGAGGTCTCACTTTTGCAGTCTCTAACATTTCCTGCGTCATTAACACAAAACTTGATGATAGTCCGATGTTCCGCGTAATCTGTGGACGTCATTTTTTGTTAAATATACAAGAGCAACAGTTGTCAGTTGTCCGCTGGTAAACAATAACGGAAACAGCTATGACGTCCAAATTTCAAACGAACGTTCATATGACGTCACTACATATGCTTACAACGTCGCGCCATTTTTTACGTATAAAAACGCAAGATATACGAAAGTAAAGACAACTTATTAATACAAAATATTGGACTGGCCCGCCCTGCGCATACTGCGTTACTATAGCGACGTAAAATATAGAGAAGCAATGTTAGAAATTTAAAAATAATGGACATATTCATTAAGGATATGTTAAAGGAATTGTGCACAAATTTGCTATAAAATGCATAAAAAAAATAAAAAAAGTTATAGCAAAAGTCCACGTAATTCTGGGACACCCCTCGTATAGAAACAATGTACATCAGTTTGCAAAGTTGTAGAACTCTGTCTGCAATATTTGCAGAATTATGCCCATGAAACTTTTGATTAAAGGTTAAAGGTCTTAAGGACTATTAAAAGATATTTCCTTGAAACTTTACATATGTACTTAGGGTCATTATTGAAGATCACATCTCAAGATCAATTACTCTGCCATGTATTATGACTGAATTATGCTCCTTTTTTGTACTAAAAAAACTCCTTTTCTTGGTAAAGTTTTACATGCAAGTTTTGCATATCTCTGAAACTATTAAAGATACAAACTTGAGACTTCATATGTATATTTTTCTGTTCATAAATATGAATCACTGAACAACACTCATATCTGTGTCATGTATTTAGTCTTCTCTAACACAAGTTGCATAACTCTGTAGTATTTCATGAGTTATGCTCTGGGAAAACTTAGAAATTTAGTACTTATTTATTTTATCTGTCGGTACCTTTTTCTTTAACTAGCAGAATATTCATCAAATTTGTGCACAGAAATGTAGAGTTTCAGGTCTTTCAATTTTCATCTTTCCTAAATAAGTATAAAATAATAGCTATTTCTTTATAGTTTACTTCTAGTTGCTCTTATTACTTTTTAATTGGCTATGACAGCATCGTGTATTTTTCAAATCATTATTTACAAGTCCTGAAAAATAATGAAAACAATAATTTATTATTATCAAACTACCATTTTTTTAACTTTGCATCATTTTTTCCAAATGATGCTGAAGAATGCTACATGCTTAAAGAGAAAAGTCACACCTCTTGCCTCCAGAGTATAACATCTTGAGTGATACTTATATGAATAGAAAGATTCCATTTAAATTTGTATTCTCTATATTTTCAGTTAAATTCCATTGACTACTTTTCTTTCGAAAAACAATACCTGCCACCGCTCAACTCTTAAACAATAACAAAGGTGTGCTTCATAATTTTATTCAACATTCAATGATAACTGCAGAACTTAATATAACATAGCCAATAAAAATATTTCTGAATTCATTTCATAAAAGTCGTATTATTATAATTTTCTTTTCTTTTGAAGGTTATAATGGATCCTCTTGAAAGCATGAAGGCTTTACATCTTGAAATGTTGGGAGTGTCATACAAGCTGAGAGGTGGACCATCTATAAAAGACATTTTCACAAAATTGGAAACAGTGTCAAGACGTTTAAATCTTGTTAGGAAAACATGATCATTTCGGGTACAAAAATAGAGGACTTAAAAGCACAACTTTAATATTTACAAGGCAATTATGAATCATTGTCAAAAATGTGTGATGAGAGAACCAAATTGATTCAAGAAAATTGTTTGCTGAAAAGGCAGCTTGCTGCAATGAAGCAAAACGTGTTCCAAATGGCCCTAGAAAGCACTCAAGATTTGTTTGATTCTGATTTCGATGAAGACAATCAAACAAGTTAAATGTTGATGCTGCACATCAAGGACTCCGCCAAAAGATGTGAACAGTCAAAGGTAATGCACAAAATCAGCCTTGAAAATCGTTTTCTATTACAGTTGAATATCCGAAGCACTAGTCAATTTTATCTCCATGTTCTTGGAATGCGCTCGTTGTTTAATAATTACGTTGCATATTTTTGTGGAAAAGTATCGCCTAATGCATAAATTCCCAAAGTAATGCCTTGTCTGAAATTCTGAAATGTTGTTGCGACAAATATTGAAATTGCATAACAAGTAAAATTGAAAAGATTGGTATACTTAAAACAATTTAGGACTGGTACACTTAAAATAAATTTAAGACAAAGAAAAGGGATAAAGATATCTTCGTTTCCCCAAAAATATGTCAATTTAAATATTGGTGCGAATCGCATTATGTTCGAATGAGTTGAGGACGAATGGCTCTGTTATTTTACAAAAAAGCAAAAAAGTAATAACCGTCTAGGTACTAAGCACCGGTTATAACACACCTTAGCTCCAGGTGATATACACCGCCAGCACATCCACATCAGATTGTAAAAATAGTGAAAGGAAATGTTAGACTTTATGAAATCTTCTCATCATCTGTATCTGATCAATATTTTGCAAAACACTATCTGATACCGGGTAGTGCACCCAAACACCGATTTGAGCAGATCTTACTTTCCGCTTATAGCATTTGGTACGCAAATATAGTTTGTGTCGCAGAATTGATATATTATTGAGTGAAGTTACTACGAAGCCAATTTATGTCCATTATATTGAAATACACAATCTAGGTATCAATTAAAGAAGAAACGTTGTATCTTTTAAATTGTATTCACGCGAAGACAACACACTTTTATTTAGAACAAATAATGTGTTTAACATTACAAGATCTTACACAAATATCTGCTACAAATGATTCCTGCGAAGCCTTATATCCAGCAAAATTACATGAAAATCGAGAGTTTTTTTTTTTATATATGAACGCACATTAGTTGTCGTTTGTTGTATTTTCAATACTTATCTCACTCTTGCTATAAGTAGATATGTATTATTTCATGTCAGTAACTAGTGAACTTGTACGTGTACATTATAATTTGCTTTATTTTTACAATTTACAGGAAAGAAATCTACGTTGTATCATAATTGTATATGTTTGTTTTATATGAAATAAACACTGTTTAAACCAAATTAGTGCAGAGCGTACATTATTTGTTGTGCATCCGCTGAATATACGAGGAAAAGAAACGCAATCATCGCGAGTACGTTCATGCAAATAAGACGTTATAATCGTTTCCTTTGTCAATTGTAATACAAGAGTTAATTATGCAGTCACTTTAATAGGGCTGCAAATCTCAATTATGTCCTTGATAAAAAAGTTAATTGCCCTTTAAATGAAAACTGAAAATGAGGGAAATCTTAAAAGTCAAAGATAGTCGTAAGTCTTTTGTTGGAGTGTGTTGCTATAAAAATGTTTGTTTTGAGGAAACATTCACAATAAATGCTAATTCATTTATATCTCATATCTTATTTGTATTTAGTTGAAGATTTTTAACACAAATCTTTAAAATTATAAATATAGTTTTTGTAATAACCTTTATTAGTTTGTAGTCCTGTGGTCCTGTGTTGCTGGGTCATGTGGGATTGCGGTCATTAAACGCCGCCTTTCTTTGATTATCTTGTTTTTCGTCTATTATATTTCTCTGTTTTTATACATGCTCCCCGAAAAAGTTGGGGGCGCATATAGTCGCCGGGATGTCCGTCCGTCTGTCAGTCCGTCCCGAATTGGTGTGCGGCCCATTAATTCGTTATTTGAAGTCGAATTTTACAACTATTTCACAGAAATGATTACCATATTGAGACGACGTGTCGCGTGCAACATTTGGGTCGCTACCTTGTAGGTCAAGGTCACAGCATGACCTTGCAGCAAAATCGTGTCCGGCCCATAACTTCATTATTTGAAGTCGGATTTTACAACTATTTCACAGAAATGTTCATTTTATTGAGACTACGTGTCACGCATAACATTTGGATCGATGCCTTGAAAGTCAAGGTAACAACATTACCTTGTTTTTAAATAATGAACATAACTACTAATATCTACCATGTTAAGACCATCTTATTTGTATTTGTAATGATTGCAGATTTTTTTTTGCCTTTCTTCCAATATAAATCATAAAATAAGTCATTAAGTCATGAAGTGTTTTCAAAAAGCAGTATAATTTGTAGGTAGACTTGTAAAACAATGAGTCAATAAAGGAAGCAATATTGACTTAAAAACAGTGATTTTTCCTAGTGGAGTTCATATCCTTTTTTCCACTGCCTTGTACTTTTCTTTTACTTTCTGCAGCTTTGAACGTACGGGACATAAATCTGAAACCGTTAGAGGTATCAACATTACACTTTGTAGGTAGATTGATCTCATTATTAATTGAATAGAAGTGCAGTGCAAAAGAACCTTAACTCTGCATTGTCGCTAATTTTGAGTTATTGCCCTTCGTTCATGTTCAAACTTTGAACTTCGTCGACATAACTCTGATACTACAATAGGTATACTTTCCTGTGTCAAAACCTATTCGGGGATAAACATCCGGCTAAAAAGGTTCTTGTGTTCGAAAATTCAACGCCCAGTCACGAGTTTAATATTATGTATTTAAGGTTTTTTGTTTGATCCTACCTTTAAATAATTGTTAATGATTTGTCAATTGTGTGCTTATTAGGTATCCGGCCAGTATTGTGATTGACGTTCTCTGGCCTTGTTAAATATCCCATTAACCGGAACCAAAGGAATGGATTTCCATCCACATCATCAAAAGTTTGTTGTTTGGGTTTCCTTTTGTTTTGTTTTTGTGGTTTCTTTATTGGTTTTTTGTCGTTTATTTTTCTTTTTTCACCTGACAAATCCTTCTAGTCCTTGTGCCCTGACCCGTTTATGTGTTTTCTAGGTTCCTAGCCGATGATGTTGTGTTATATTGGTGAATGCTTTCACTGAAAGCCTCCCTTCCTTGTTGATCTTTTTCATATTTTTTTATCAACAATCGTGCTCGAATAAACCAATATTATGACATTTTTGTGTTAATTAATATTTTCGCAAAATCAAATTATTTTGAGTTTTCAAATAAGTTTCAATCTTTTTCAGTAATAACATGGTTATGAGATTTGTGTCAAGAGCTTACACTGTTGATACAAATTGATTTTAGTCCGCTTAAATGATATCAAACATTTCGAAGATTTCAAATTTTATCAAGATTTTCAGAATATTATCACATGGTATGTTGTCATGAGATTTGTTTCCGTCATTTTAAATCACTTTTACTTAGGTTTCTTTCCATTGTTTGGGAAAGACATGTAGGCAGTCTGTAAAGAGACAGTGCTCGGAAATATAAAGTTGACGCTTTTAACTGTAAAAAATGAAGCGTAAATTTCTCATTATTTTAAGGGACAGACTACTTGAATATAAAATAGATGTCGAGGAATCACAATTTATTTTCAGACAATAATAAAGCTTGGCAGAAATTTTTAAAAGCTGTATGAATACTTATTGTTATGTACATCTTTCAAATATCTTTATATAAATACATTGTGTTTACTATTTTTTCTCATTGTGGAACAGTTATATCTTAACCAATATGTAAAAGATATGCAAGGAGGTAATCATCATTCTTTATACTGTATCCCTTCCCACAAGGAGGAAAAGTGATGAGCGCACTGATTTGAATATTTCAACACGTCAGAAAGGTGTTTCAGTCTGACATAAACTTTTAGACTTTGTTTGGAAGAATGCTACTTAAACTCACGATATTGCTCATTAGACTAATATTTGTATTTCAAATGCAGCAATTAAAAGGAGGAAAATGATGCCATTTTTTTTCTTTCAGTTATATCAAAATATGGAAACAGAATTTAAACAAAAGTATGCATGAGAAATACAAGAAGCTACACGAAGGTCCTGTTATATCTGTGCATGTTATATTGGTAGCAGGTCTCATATATTTATTACACTGACATTGTACTATAATATTAAATGATGTGTTCTATTATGTAATAGATACAATATGAATCACTGTTTTAAATCAATACCAGTTATTAATTAAGATTGATTGACAGTCAAATATAAGAATATTGTAATCCTACGTTTAATCAATTGATTGTAATCAGAAACTTCATGTTTACTTTTTACATTTCTATCGCTATTGACCACAAATAACACAAATATCTGAAACTAACTTATTTTTAATGATTGGTTCAAAGAGAGCAAAGAGTTCATATCTTTGCAAATATGGTCACAATATGTGTTTGATTATAATTATACAGATTTTCACACATCTGTCTTTCCCATATAAATTTATCTTTATGTTGATTACTCGTGTCCAGTTCCCACACGATCTGTCCTCTGATTATATTAAACAATCATTAAAAGAAAATAGAACAACTTGCGTTCATTGGTCAGGTAACACACATATGGTCTTTTCTCATAACTTTTTGTCAATACGTAGAACATTTATTTATTTGAACCTTGTTCTTATATATATATAGTTGTATCTCTTGGCATGATATAAATATATTATAATCCTTTATTTAAAATGACAGGCCTATTCAAGTGTAAATGGTAGGTCCAAATATATTTACTTTTTTCCATAATTGTTTCCAATATTATATTTTACTATGCAAAAATAAACAAAAATGCACATGATTCATGGACATTTCTATTAATATTGTTTAAATGCCATTATCAATTCTCTATATTATGATCTATAAACATTGAATATGTTAAAAACATTTGTGATTTAATGTGGATATTATTTATTTTTGTCATTTTACAAATAATAAAACTATAATATTGAAAATGACTATACCAACTGAACGTTTGTACACAATAACAAATAATTATTGCATTTTATTTTATGCTTTTCAGTGGATTACTGATTTATCCGTGAAAATTATATTTGGTAATTTCACAGTGAAAATTATCAAAATATAATTTCACTCTTTTCAATGACGAAACTACTTTTTTAAGATTTTCCCCATGTGGTACCTCAATTTTATTTTTGCTGACAATTCTGACAATTCTGACAATGTCAGGCTGTTTAAAGAAAAAGCAAAACTGAAATTGATAAATAACTTAAATGTCAAAAGTAATAAAAAGAAGAAAACTTACTTCTATTCATTCAAATTCATGAAATTCCAATCACCAAATTTCGTTTTTTTGTTTCATTTTGACAGTCTCAAAAATACATTCCTTCCCCATGCAAAACTGCTCTTGATGACATTTGGGCATATTAAAGTATCCTACGAGCAATAACTGCCGTATGCTTTATGAAAAATTGAAAGCATTGACAGCCATAACTCGAAGAATAAGTTAAATCAACCCAGCGTTCTTGAGCAGGTTTCCAAGTTTTCCATTTTCCTAGCTCCTTTTCTGAATGTTTTCACATCTGTCAACACTTATTTTTTGTCTGTTACAATCCTCAAATAAGTTTTCTTTCTTTTAAAAATGTGTATGACTAACAAATCCAAATTATATCCCTCTGAATCTTACAAAATTATTTTCCTCCCATGAAATACACAACTTTAAAAAAATGGCTGCCGCTTACAATTTACAAAGCCAGGTCTAATATAAATTCGCACTAAGTAACAGAAATATGGATGGATGGTTGGACTTTTTCTCCTACAAGAATTGTTTGTTTTTATTATCAAAACAAGCGATCATTCATATTTTTTTAATAAAATTAATAAATATCACCGTCATTTAATGTTGATTGGCGGACTTATTTTTCAGCTCAAGACTTCTTTTTTTAATGAGAAATTCCGAATAAATGGGGCTCTCAATGGGGGAAACAGTTTTAATATTAACGTTAAAATTATGGAAATTTCGTTTTAACTTGTTTTTAAGCATAAAATAAAAAGAAAATTTGTCTGTTTGTTGTGTAAGATGTAATTTTATTTTATCTCGTGAACTTTAAAAACAGTATTCTCACTCGTGGCTTCGCCACTCGTGAGAATACTGTTTTTAAAGCCCACTCGATGAAATAAAATTTCATCTTACACACAAACAAACAAATATCCTCTATATACTGCAGCCTAGATTACTTCCGACAAATTAATTAGCTATTTCAAAACGTGGACCATGTCATCTGCTGAAAACTGATAATGTAGTAAAAACAAGTCATTGAGACCGTGCATGGTGTATTTTAATCAAGCATTATACAATACTATTTTTAGTTGGAGCTTTTGTGAATGTTGTATAATTGCCCAAATAATAAATATAAACCATGGTCGTATTTCTATGATATGGAACGATTAAAGTCTAAGTCACCTTAAGTGGGAAACGTTTCATTATAATGAATGATGTTTGAACCATAACAGATAGCATAATAACACTAATTAAAATAAATCACATTTCACTTTTGATCTCACCTAGTCATTAATGAATAATAAACAAAATAAGATTCTAAAGTAATTCCGGGCAATAATCATAGCAAATCTTCATTTCAGATGAGAGCATGAAACATTAAACGATTATTTGGCGTAGAGATATGACAAAGGTACATTAGCATCGCAATTACATTAGAAACGAAGTAATTGCCGTTTCAAATGACAACTTAAAATACATGTACAAATAAGGTTGTAATTTAATCAATATGACCCGTTACGTCATCTTAAGAAAAAGCGATGAATTGACGTCAAAAATGGTACTGTTCATGCATAATCTATGGTATAATATACACACAGCAAAACAGAAAATTAACTTGAGCAAATTGTATTGTATATAAAAAATAACAAAAATTTTATGCGCTGGAAAGGTTATAATAAAGTGCGATTATACATAAACCGTTACAAATTTTCACTTGTTATTTTTTTAAACAATAATCTTACAGCTTGCGGTGAACTGATTAAGTTTACATCTGTACGTTCTTGGAAAATTGAGCGAAATCTAACGTTAATACGTTAATATTAAGTTTGAAAAATATATAAAAATATTTCTTCCATAAAATACCCTTATACTATTGTGCTTAATTATGGCAATGCAAGTTTTGCACTTTTGGAGTGTCGTGATGTTCTTGATGATCTTTTTCAACTATTGTCCCTATCGGGTTCATTGGGGGAATCGAACAAGGAAATTTTATACAATGATTGTTTATTACGAAAATGCATTGTAAAGTTCCTCTGACGAGTCAATAGCAGTTGTTTGTATTTGATGGTTGTGAGGTTTTATGGTTTTAAGCACGAAAGGGCTTTAAACTCAAGAACCAAATTTTTCTTTATCTAAGTTGTTTCTTTTATGGCATGTTTTTTCCTCCATTGAAATGGGTAAGTAATAGACGTCAGTATTAATATATTTGTTTTTAAGATTTTTAAATTGTCAATGAGGTAGAAACTTTGAACTACTGGATCAATGTGCAGCGCAAAACTGTTGAATTTGTAGATCTGCTAGTAAGATGTTGTTGGTGGGTTTACATTAATGATGGGATCGGTCAGACTGATTGGTATCAGTAATGAATAGAGAAAATTTAAACCAAAAAACGGCAAAATAAAATGTTGCCGGCTCGGGTTTAATCAGACTGTCGTTTATCACTGTGGGCATTGCTAGTTTATGTACGGGGCCTCTCGGATATGATTTTAGCAGAAGATCAACAATCAAATGTAAATGTTGTAACATTGAAAATTTTGACCAAGATTGGACATGGTAATGATATTTGATAAGTAGTTGATAATATCGATAATATGGTTATGTCAAATACTTGTGTCAAGTTTACATACAGTCACACGTGTGTAATCTCATCGTCATAGTCAATAAAATTATAAAACGAAATTGGTCAAAATAACAGACATTGTCTAATTTTACTCCTTTTTGAGTACTATTTTTTAAATTGTTTTCTGTTTATTATTTTTATCACTATTAACATGGTGTAGAGGTTATGAAGCCTGTACATCAGAGATAATAAAATACAACTTAAAAAGCAAGTAACAGACCATAGAAGAGATTAAACAATATCCAAAAAGGAATACTAGAACCGGCCCATTGATAATATAACTAATAAACTTTCGCCAACAATGTAAGTATAATCCAGTATTCATTTAGTTTGACAAGTTTTAAATAACTGTTTGCTTAGATGAAGCAGCCTGATACCGAATTTGTTGTCAATATACATGTATATTAACAATTCAACCTTTATTATTTTCTAAATAGTTCTTATAAAATACTGAATTTATAGTACTTTGTCATTTGCATTTGGTATTTTGCGAATAACAAAAATGTTAAAAATTCAAAATAACCAACGTTAATAATATTAACGTAATGTATCTCTGCATAATCATAATATGTTTCTGAAAAGAAAATACACAAAAAACCTGTTAATAAAAACCAAATGAAACGCGGGATATTGATCATTGACTCCCTTATCCGTAAATGTTGATAAAAATCTGTTGTTATTACCAAGTTCTAAGTATAAATATATTAAGGCTCTTGATGCGTAATAAATGTTATGAAAGTTTTTAGGATATTAAGATAAGACAGTAGTAAAAGTACGTGACTGTATTGGACAGTAATAATTTAATATGTATAAATTGTATAAGCAAGTGACAACTAACGTTTTGGTAAGGTGAAAACTTTTCTTGGTTTTCAAAGCAGTTTGATTTATATTTTTGAAAATGTCATGCTCACCACATTATTTGCTTTCCAATCAATGTTTCTTTAACTGTAAAGAGAACATAGCTGAAACAGTCTGTTTTGTAATGTTTTGTTGTTACTATAATGAAAAATACTTTGTATTAAGAAACACTAATTTTTAGTAAATCTAAAATATCTCAGAAAAAAACTACGAATAATTGATAATTATTGATTAAATGTAAGATACTTCAACATCGTAATAATTATTTGTTCATGAAAAAGTATTGACAACCTTCTTACTTGATTTTCGTTATCTGCTGTGAATGTATTTTATAATCAGTTATTTCCAAAAATCATCAATGCTTCCGGTATCTGCCATTGACAGACAATTTCAATTGATTTCCTGAACGAGAGAAAAATATTGCTGTGCAGAGAAATGTAAGAAACTAATTGAAATTAGTTAAATGAAAGTTAATTTAATCATGTTAGTGTGACTCAGATTAAAAGAAAGTCGGAGCTAAGGTACATACATGGACTGTAACTTGTACTTTCCAGTACAGTGTATAAAAAGGCTCAATCAAACTAAGTCTGCAAAATTTCAAATTTTATCGGTTTTAGCGTTCTTTTGTTTTCTCTGTTTTAATGTTTTTTTTTTCCTATTATTTACTACAGTACACATCTTTTATTAACAAAACCGGAAATAATTGTCCAGAAGCAACCTTAGTTACATCCTGCAATTTGTTGTTTTTGTTTGTTTTTAATGAGCATGGGCTTCAAGCGAACTATAAACCATATTTAAATTAATTCAGTTTCCAATAATTTCCCATTAAATGCAATGATATTTGTGTAAGATAAACGTACAAGGACAAAACATTGAACAAAGAAATAAAACGAATACAAGGTAGTTGGGTCATGTGGGGGTTGCATTCATTGAATACCGCATTTCCTTGTTGATTTTGTTTATTGAATTTTTATATCCCAGTTTGATCTAGCGCCGGCTTTTTGTGTAACTCTGAACTAGAAGGGCCAGAAATCATGTTAAGGATTGTAAAATTGATGCTTTCAGCGTTAGTGTAGCATGACGGAGTGCCGTTTGCTACACAATGTCTGCCTCATGTTATTTTTGTTTTTGTGCACTGCATGTTTACATAAGACAACAATGCTTTTAATCTATTATAGGACCTTTATTACTCACTGGGATGCATTTTTTGTACTTTGATTGTAAGCCATTGTGCATCTTTGCTAGAGGAACTTGTTCGAATACTAGAACATGTACAATTCAGATATGTTAATTTAACAGAAAGAAATTTTATCTTAAACTAATTATAGTAACTAACAGACTAAATAAAACGCACATAGAAACGTTTTCGATCTAAATACATTTTTACGGCCGCCACACTATCGGAGTGTTACTAATATGCTATAATTCACGTAAGAGAGATTACTCGTCAATGTGTAGATAAGTCTAATGCTGTAACGTTAGCATCATACATAAATGATATAACTTGGTTAAATTAAATCTAAGATACATAGATGATTATGAATTTCAATAGTTTATCAACAGAAAAAAGCATGATTTTAAACAAGAATTAATGAGTTACTGGATAAGTATTTATACTTAAATTGCCATAAAAGAATGCACACTTATGTACATATATGAGCACTGAAAATCCTCACGTTCTTCTGTAAAAAGAAGACGTCTTTGCATTTTACTTGATTTTACAGGATGGCTGAGCAATTTTACTAAACTTTCGAAAACATGCTAGTTAGGTTTCCCTACATCAATAATTATATTATCAAAAATATAATCCTTTGATATTAATAGAAGTGGGCACATTTATAAGTAAACACATACGTGCTAAAGTCATGACATTCTCATAAAAAATGGGATAGATTGTTTTCTTCATGTTTACTTTGATGTTAAGTAGCACAATTTAAAATGTCAGTCAAATGATAAAAACCAAACAACAAATAAATACTTGATTAAGCCACATCGGATAATTGCTGTAAGATATAGTTGTCACATTCAATAAATACATTGTTTTAATTAAGCCACATGGGATAATTGCTGTAAAATATGGTTGTCACATTCAAGAAAAACATTGTTTTAATAAAGCCACATGGGATAATTGCTGTAAGATGTAGTTGTCACATTCAATAAATACATTGTTTTAAGGCCACATGGGATAATTGCTGTAAGATATAGTTGTCACATTCAATAAATACATTGTTTGAATTAAGCCAAATGGGATAATTGCCGTAAGATATAGTTGTCACATTCAATAAATACATTGTTTTAATTAAGGCACATGGGATAATTGCTGTAAGATATAGTTATCACATTCAATAAATACATTGTTTTAATTAAGCCACATGGGATAATTGCTGTAAGATATAGTTGTCACATTCAATAAATACATTGTTTTAATTAAGCCACATGGGATAATTGCTGTAAGATATAGTTGTCACATTCAATAAATACATTGTTTTAATGCCACATGGGATAATTGCTGTAAGATATAGTTGTCATATTCAATAAATACATTGTTTAAATTAAGCCACATGGGATAATTGCTGTAAGATATAGTTGTCACATTCAATACATACATTGTTTTAATTAAGCCACATGGGATAATTGCTGTAAGATATAGTTGTCACATTCAATAAATACATTGTTTTAATTAAGCCACATGGGATAATTGCTGTAAGATATAGTTGTCACATTCAATAAATGCATTGTTTTAATTAAGCCAAATGGGATCATTGCTGTTAGATATAGATGTCACATTCAATAAATACATTGTTTTAATTAAGGCACATGGGATCATTGCTGTAAGATATAGTTGTCACATTTAATAAATACATTGTTTTAATTAAGCCACATGGGATCATTGCTGTAAGATATAGATGTCACATTCAATAAATACATTGTTTTAATTAAGGCACATGGGATCATTGCTGTAAGATATAGTTGTCACATTCAATAAATACATTGTTTTAATTAAGCCACATGGGATAATTGCTGTAAGATATAGATGTCACATTCAATAAATACATTGTTTTAATTAAGCCACATGGGATAATTGCTGTAAGATATAGTTGTCACATTTAATAAATACATTGTTTTAGTTAAGCCACATGGGATAATTGCTGTAAGATATAGTTGTCACATTCAATAAACACATTGTTTTAATTAAGCCACAATGGATAATTGCTGTAAGATATAGTTGTCACATTCAATAAATACATTGTTTTAAGGCCACATGGGATAATTGCTGTAAGATATAGTTGTCACATTCAATAAATACATTGTTTTAATTAAGCCACATGGGATAATTGCTGTAAGATATAGTTGTCACATTCAATAAATGCATTGTTTTAAGGCCACATGGGATAATTGCTGTAAGATATAGATGTCACATTCAATAAATACATTGTTTTAATTAAGCCACATGGGATAATTGCTGTAAGATATAGTTGTCACATTCAATAAATACATTGTTTTAATTAAGCCACATGGGATAATTGCTGTAAGATATAGTTGTCGAACTTGCTAAATTCTACATAATAATGTTATAAAGATATTTACATTATGTTATAAAACCAAAAATGGTGATTTGCTGTTACTCTGTTTGCGCAAATCAATTTTACGTTCATTAAATATATTAATAAATTCTAAATTTATGTGTAGAAATACATATAATGCGAGCCCAAATTGTCTTTCCTAATTACTAATTCATATAACGGAGAATGAATAAATGTGCCTAAAATGTGGTAAATCTTTAGCTGACAGAAATCATTTATTAAAAGCCTATTCCCAAAGACATATATTTAACAACATGCACTGCCTTTAACTTTTCGAATCCCATTCGGTGCATCCATTTGCGGATGTATTTAACCCACATATTATGATAGTCATGTTCGTAAATCAAATAAAGTTGCGAATATATATATAAATATACGCATTAAAGCGGAAAACGGTTAACTGAAATATCACCGCTTCATATAAATCAGAAATAAATATATAGATTTTTATTTCCATTGCGGATGTATTTAACCCACATTACTATGTTACACGCATTGAACTATGAGGCAGGGAGAAACTGCATACGATTGCATTAATTTAACGTACGATTCTGACCTCTTCAACATAATTATTAATTCAATAAAATGGGGGAAACAACAAAAAATCATATAGAACATTGGATTATGTTCAATAACTTTGTTAGCTTTCTGAGTATATAAATTTTAAAAGGTAACTAAGAGGTTCGGAGTGTGTCTTATTATAAGAGTGTTCGATAATCTTAAGATGACCTTAAGGAAGTATTGATTTTGTCTAAGAATTCAATTTCCGTCTTTTCTGATTACATTAATACTTTGGAAAACAATCTAGAATAAAAACGCATCAAACCGTCCGGCAGATGTCCGATATCTGCAGTTACAATAGATTTTCCCGAGGGAAAGAAAGAAAGATGACTTAGAGCATTAATGCAAAATAAAAGTTAAATCTGATTTTATTGAAACTTCATTTACTTAGTCAGAGTGACTCGATGATTGAATTGTTTTGCACCACCAATTTACATTCTTTGTTACATAACGTTAAATAAAACACAATGTTCTTTTCACATATGAACGTGTTTTGTCACATATAGTTCAAGTTAATACACGTGAACGTGCATTTTTCGCGAATAAAAGTGGTTTGATATATACAGTACAAGTATATACATGTATATTTTACATACACGTAAAAGCGTGTCTGTATATTTTCTTCAAAAGACCCCTGTGCAAATGGCTAAACTTAATTCATTCATTTCCTGAAAACATGTTTATCATACTTAAATTGTTAAAAAAATAAACTGTTTATATAATGCAATATCATACTTCAAAAACCAAAACTTATTGACCAACATCAAATTTCCTTTTTCTCTTATAGATGAATAAGTTTGACAATTAAAAAATAAACTCATTTAAAGGGCAATCAAAACTTTACTGCAACAAACATTTAGAAGCAAAAGAATTATTAAGCACAGAACATAAAAAGTAGATTCTTGAAATACAACGTGATTTAAATTCAGCAGCATCCAATCAAACATCGCAATTGTTTGAGCAGTATTCTGCAGAGTTCCATTACAATTGAGATAACAACATTTTTATTTGTTTTCGCAGACAAATTATATGTTCTGATTTATGCATCATTCAGATGACACTCTAGACAGAATCTTTTTGAAAATGTTTACATCAAAAATAATATATACTTATTCCGAAATGATTTGATTTGAGAAGATGAACGATGAAGGAAAAGATTTGATAATGTTATATCAGTATAAAATTTTGTTAACCACAAACGAGAGAGATGTCCGAATATTGAACGAGAGTAAACTTTCGCTGTCTTACCATTTTATAGCTAGAGGAACTTCCTCCAGTTTCTATTCAAATTGTATTTTGAACCTTACCAGATCCAAATCGAAATGTCTCTTAGAAAGTAAATATATTATAACTATAAAAGCGTTGATAAGAAAAGCATATATTGGGGGAAAAAATTATGACAAGTCCTTTCTGTGTGTGTCCCATGATAGTTAAACAATTATCTCTTTTTCGTTTCATTCATTTTGTTAGAAATGTTCTATAGGAAACGTTAAAACCTGCGTTTATATAAGTATTTATTTAGAATATAATTTAGCCTGGCGAGAGTTAAAGGAACATCAGTCTGAATTTAGCACGCACACGAAGTGGAAATGGCTTTCAAATTGTGTGATTTTCGTGTTTAAATGTTGAATGCTTAAGCCGGTGCTAGGGGGCGTGTACGATAACTTGTACTTTCCAGTACCGCCGATGAACCGTTCAATCAAACGGAACCTGCAACAGTAACTTCAATTTTGCCAGGTTGAGCTTTCTCTATTTTATATATTAAAGACCTATCAATGTGACTCCTTTTTCTTCGGTAACTCATTAAGTATATTGCATTAATGAAGATGTTATTCCAAATTCGAGGGGATGGTTTGAGTAACAGCAAAATTTGAATATAAACAAAGTATATAAGCTTGAAAACAAGTAAAATCTAGAATATAAGAATGTAACTGTGACAGGTAATATAAGTAAGCTGTAATTCTTGGTAATATATGGCTTTTAACAAATTTTAAGCTTCTCTAATTCAGTTTTTATTATTTTAGTTAACGAATTTTAGTTTGTTTATTTGTTTAGATTTGTCAATTGAGTCAAACGCTTTAATAAGAGCGTAAAAATTAACTTTAGATTAAGAATTATCTAGAAGTTATTGATTTACACACATGGTGACTGGTTACGATTAATCTCTGATTGAATACGATGAAATGAAGTTCCATATTTCAAACAAAAGAGTGGTATTCAAATCAAAATGTCAGCCATGAAAATGCCATTTGAGTGTTTATGTGGAATGGTTTAATGAAATTGTCTACGGATAAGATATAGAAAGAGCACTGAAACACGAGGCTATCTGATTTGTACGAGGGGGCGTAGCCCCGAGTATTAATCAGATTGCCGACTGTTTTGGTGTTCTTTCTCTTTTGTATCATAGTCAAACATAAAAGCACGTTCCCTGTTGTCACAATATGAAACCCCGGCAAAAATATTAATGAACCAATGAACGAACATCTGAATATGACATTTCTGTCGCTTTCCCTTTCTCTGCCGTCACAATATGTAAACCCCAGCAAAAATGAGCCAATCAATGGGCATACTCTGGAGTGCGGGTAACTAATACCCGCACTTCAGTTAACGCACTGTGCATGTATATGTATTTGTTTCCAGTTATTTTTTTTCAATATCTAATTGTATCTCATTATCATTTGAATCACATTTGGATTCATATGAATGACGTTTGTCGTGATAATTGTATGTACGAGCGAATTTTTATGTTCTGTCTTATATAAAATTATAATGAAACATTCCATGTGGGAAAAAATATATACTGAATCAAAATCTTTATAATTTTATTTTGCACTGTTTCTTGGGCCTTCAGATTTAATTACACTTTAACTAGTGTTACAAAAATGTCATTGATGATTAACATAATTGTATTCAAAATGGTTAATTTTATCTAAGGCATTATAAAACTGTAAACAAAAAACACGTCAATAGCTGTCTGTTTTTCCCTATACATTATCGATGAATTTACATGTACATAGACTTAACATGGTTATACAATTTTAAGCCTCGCACATTTTAATTGATATTTAAACTTTATGCATTGGGAGTGACCTATGCGAATGATTTTTTTTTACATAGGTTGATTAGCAACATGTGTTAAAACAATTAAAATGCATGCTGAGCATGGTAAGTGTTAATTTTTCATTAATAAACGCAGATAATGTGTATTAAAGGGTTTTCTAGAGCACGCCCCTTATTAACCTCTAACGGTCTATGGGAGAGGTTAACTGATTTGTAAATACTTGCCTATTTTATTGCATTTTTAGTAGTAGCCGATGCGCATCTTTTTACACAAGTTTAGATAACCATTCGACCGATGCTGAAAATCAGTAGACAAGAGTTTTCAAAATTTATTATTTCATTTTTTCCCGCCAAGTCTAAAACGTATTTTTATTGATGAATTGTATATTTTGTTCTTTTGAATTACGATCATTACGTCATTTTAATGGCTGATTTGTTTTTGTGCATATTATGTGATTTTAATGTTTGCTTTTTTCAGTACATGTTTTTAAAATCATTTTTCTACTGCGTTACTAACACGGTAATGGCTATTTTCGAATATGTGGAAAGGATTTGGTAACTGGCGCGAGTTGCAAGTGATGTTTGTAATGTGTCAGTTGCTTCCTTTTTGTTACTTTACAATATTTTACATTTAAATACATTTTCTTTCTTTTTTACTTTTCATGAAAATTAGCAAGAGTCTGGAGGTATGTTGCTTTAAGCATTTCGCTATTAATTCATAACATGATTAAACGTTATCGTGTCAAAGTCAAACAATATAGAGATACAATGTATAACAGTTATTATTGTATATATGACAAAGGAAGGTATAGAATATATATCAGTATCACTAAACATGAAGTTTTTGACGTACGTGACAATAAATTGGGCATTTTTATCTAACATTTATTGCAATAGAGTATGCCTAACTTTTAAAGTACAATTTAGGAAACAAACTAAATAAGTCAATATTGTTTCATTTGTTGTTGTAAGCAGCTAGGTATGTTTAAACATAAATGGTTGATAATAATATTTATCAATGTAACGTTTTCTTATAAGTCGGTGGCAAGGAATATACAGTGGGTCTGTAACGGTGTTTCAAACAAGTATCCAAAACCATGTTAATATTAAAACGTCTATACTCTTGAAACCCATTTAATCTTATTCTAACATAAATCCTCTAATAGCATTTCATATATTTTACTTATTATACAATATCGTACATTAGAACGTGCAATAATGTTTTGTCATTATGTCGTACAAAATATCAATCTATTAAACTTATGCTTGAATCATTAAATCTGATCATTAAAATCAGCACGTCAAATTAGTGAAACTCATGTTTAGATGTAAAGAAACTTGTGACTTTGAATTTATTTTAGTAAAGATTCAAGGCAAAGTTTTCGTGAAATGATCACTGAATATTTAAAATGTCAAAGGGTATCAAAGGAAATATTTGGGAAACTAAAATGTATAATTTTCGATATATTTGATTTGACATCTAAGTTTTACATAATTACAGACTACATAAGGATCGTGTCATAAAGTACCTCAATCTCAATGACATGTATTTAACTTTTATGATATATACTATGTTGTTGTGTTGTTGTTTTTTTTTTTTTTTTTTTTTTTTTTGGTTTATTTTGTTTGTTTTTGGGGGGTGGGGGTGGGGGTTGTCGTTGTTTTGTTGTAAATTGAGACAATGTTTAGATGTATAAGACAAAACAAAAGACAATGCTCAACATATATCACAAACTCATTTCTTTCATGTACAATTAAATGTAATGAGCTGGAGGAAACTGAGCAGCAACATGATATACACGTGTTATTTTGCGATAGTTGATTTATATTTGCACCCAAACACATATTTATAGACTTAAAATAAAAGCAACAGGTAATTGGACTCTAGTTATCAGAAAAATTGTATTTAGTGCTAATTAATATTTCTTCTTTATCTTGTTGGGAGTTACCAATAAGAATAACATATGATATCTGTTGATAAGCACCATATGTTAGAAGTATTTTAATTGTATGATGTTCATGTTTAGTGTACACATATCATTAAGGCACTTAAAATCTTGTTAATTTCAAATAAAAAAAGATAATTTGTATTTAAAGATTCCACTTCGTGCACCGTCATTAACTTTTAGTTTTGTCTATTTTATTGTTGTTAATTACTACCTGACATGTCGACCATTACACCAATTTTGATTGCCACACTGTCGAACCCTGGAAATCAATAAACATTTATTTTTACTAATTTATTTATTACTATTTATTTATTTATTTGTCTATCTTCTATCTATTTCTTAATTATATGTATCTTTTTTATTATCATTATTATTATTATTATTATTATTATTATTATTATTATTATTATTATTATTATTATCATTATTATTATTATTGATATTATTATTATTTGTGCAAAATGTTCATATCTGCATATAAATATCGTGTTTTCAACAGAAGATATCAAGTTTGAGATGATCACACATAGTTGTTATTTCCCTTGCTTTTGATGTATGTCTTATATATAAACAAAGATACGGTATAAAAATGTTAATGAAATTATGTCAACACATTTGACAGCAAATTTATACTTCATTAATACTGTTTCACTAAAAAACCTATTTACTCAGGGGAGTGTACTCGTCAATGTATAAACCGAACAATTTTGTAACACAAGCCTTATAGAGGCTGTACTTATTTTACAAAATAGACCAAAGACAGATAGATGATTAAATCAATTAGATATAAATGAAGATAATGATGTATTTATTTATAGCTGCCGATATCGTGCTTTCATTTCCATTCTTGTTTTTACATATCTAAATTTAAAAGCCAGACCTGTACTTATGGCATCCATTTTATTTGCTTAGTTTATAGTACATAGCTGCGTGATCTTTTTGCTAATTATTATCTTAAAGCTAAAAAGTATATCGTCGGGCACTTTTGATATATATTAGTATATATTGCAATATGTATTTAAATGCTAAATAATCTCGGTTACTGAGGATAAACCAACTCTAGAAAACTATCTTAATACAATGATTATGAGTTCATGGATATAGATCAAGTATATAAACTTATATTTTTCAATAAATGCATGCAACTTATCTACATCATTACATTATTGATGCACTCTGAAAAATCTTCTAATTTATACTGGTAGAGGAAGACTTTCATGCTTGCCGAGTGTTGACACCTGAGAAATATCACTCATCTTTCGTAAGTTTGCTGAATAAGTTTCCGACATTAAGAATAGTATGAAACATAATGAGATGCGAATTCAGAACACGTGAGAGACAAGTGATTAGAAATTTAATCAGGCAACTAA
>NW_026859989.1:0-12038 GCF_026571515.1 Ruditapes philippinarum
ACCCCAAACTTTCCCGAAATTATATTTTTTTAACTTTTAACAAGTGGCATATCTGTATTATCTAATTGTCATTGTAACACAATGACGGGTGGTTTAGTAAACAATCGATTCAACGTCACGTGGTATCACACAGTAACTGATAAGCGGACTGAATCATTGAACCTGTCCTTTTTGTATTTTTAAAAAGTAAACATAAAGTTAATGCGCAAAATATTGGATAAATATATCTGTACTTCCGAGAATAGCATTGAATTTTCCGTAAATCAATTTAATTTGAAGACATATAAATGATATATTTTTTATAATGTGCATAATAACATAGGTTCTCCTTTGATAGTTGGGGATAAATATGTTTAGGATCATTAACCTTTTTACCACGATTTAAATGTACAGGTAGTAAAAATCAAGTTATTCATGTTGCGATTTTGTGTGGTATATGTTTTTGTAGTTGTCTTTCTTTCTTTTTTATTTGTTTTTTTTGTAATTTGTTTTTTTTTGTTTTTGTTGTTGTTTTTTGTATAAAAGACAACAGTTTGTGTGTGTGTGTTTTTTTTTTTTTTTTTTTATTAATTCGACAATTTGTATGAATAAGAATGGGTGATGTAATAGTCCTATAACATAAGACGTTTCCGTTAGTACTACGTACACTCCAACGTCTTATCGACTTCTTCATAAGTTCCTTTAGCAAAACGCGCACACATGTATACAGGTTATAAGGCCGAATTAATGTATAAAGTGGTATAAATTGTATTGAATTGGATTTATTTACATTCGAAGGTGAGTCATTTATTTTTTTTGCTGCACATTGATGCAAAAATGTTTAAATTTACTGTCTGCATATCTTTTGACTCAAAATATTGTTTTTGTAGTTAATTACGACGGTTCATATAGCGCTTCAAAATCGCTGCGCGTTTTGCTAAAGGAACTTATGAAGAAGTCGATAAGACGTTGGAGTGTATGCAGTGTTAACGGAAACGTCTTATGTTATAGGACTAGGTGATGTAAATGATTTATTATTGTTAAAGTGATGAGAATTATCAACATCGTCATTATCATTATCATATACACCATCTTCAAAATTTAGATGATGATGATTATCATCGTCATCATCATCTATATAATAATAATCATCATCATCGTCATCACCATCTATATAATAATAATCATCATCATCGTCATCATCATCTATATAATAATAATCATCATCATCGTCATCATCATCTTTATAATAATCATCATCGTCATCATCATCTATAAAATAATAATAATCATCATCGTCATCATCATCATCTATATAATTGTAACCATCATCATCGTCAGTATCATCTATATAATAATAATCATCATCATCGTCATCCTCATCTATATAATAATAATAATCATCATCGTCATCATCATCTATATAATAATAATAATCATCATCGTCATCATCATCATCTTTATATTAATAATAATCAACATCATCATCATCACCATCTATATAATAATAATAATCATCATCGTCATCATCATCATCATCATCTATATAATAATAATCATCATCATCGTCATCATCATCTTTATAATAATCATCATCGTCATCTATATAATAATAATAATCATCATCGTCATCATCATCATCATCATCATCTATATAATAATAATCATCATCATCGTCATCATCATCTTTATAATAATCATCATCATCATCTATATAATAATAATAATCATCATCGTCATCATCATCATCTATATAATTGTTATCATCATCATCGTCATTATCATCTATATAATAATAATAATCATCATCGTCAGTATCATCTTTATAATAATCATCATCATCATCGTCATCATCATCATCATCGTCATCATCATCATCATCATCATATATATAATAATAATCATCATCATCGTCATCATCATCATCTATATAATAATAATAATCATCATCATCATCTATATAATAATAATCATCATCATCGTCAGTATCATCATTATCGTCATCTTTATTATAACTATTATTTATTGTTATTTTTATAGATGAAAATCATCATTAATCACAAGTATTATTATAAACGAAAATAGATAAGAAAAAACATAATAACATAATTAACGGTAATTCATTACGATATTTCAATGTTATTTCGTTGTCAAGTTGCCAACGTATAATTGTAGTTTAATCATAGGGAAGCTGCTTAGTATTTATTTGTATAATTGTTATTTACATAGTGCTGCTACACCAATAATCACGACCCAATAATAGAAATAAAATGATAATTACATGTACAATAGATTAGAGTTGCTTCTGATAGAATGTGTTGTTTTGAAATTTCTTATTATCATAGGAGTTAAATCCAATAATAGAAATAAATACATATACTAGATTAGAATCTCCCAAATAGAATGTGTTGTTTTTGTATTTCATATTATTAGGAGCTAAATATATGTATAAAACTTAGGTAATATATGTAATTAGTAGGAAAGTCTAAAAGATACAGAGTTCCATGACTGATAGTTTAGATGATAATTGGTCATTGAAAACAATATCATCCTCTATATCTTTTTGTCAAAAATTCCTTATTGATACATCTGAGTGAAAGGCAGTTATGATAAAAAATGATAAAACAGTTTTATCTTTTGTTTACAGATAAAGCGAATGTTTATAAATTGATGCACGCGGTTAATTTTCCAATTTTGAGCTAAGCAAACGTTAAAACATCGATGGGCGAATTGAAAATCAGGTTGAATTTAAATCCTTTTTTTTCAGATGGAGGCTAAAAATATATCTGGTTTAATAGAAAAAAGCCACGAGGCTTTGGCGGAAGGCGATGAAGAAAACGCCAAACGATTTGCTTTACAGGCTATTATTGGTATAAACAACGAGAAAGAAACATTCCTTACCGGACTACATGTTACGGTCACCGAACAGCAACTAGCCGACTGGTACGGCGAGTGTTCCTTTATTCTGAACACGGTAATCTTATTTTTTTTTTTTGTATTTTACACACTCATACACATTCATATATAATTTCAATATACATTGAAAAAAAAATTGTGTAATAAATTTCATTTTATCTTTAAAAGATATTTGTTTGATAAACATAAGCATTAAAAAAATCTCCCGTCATCATAGCTTATATCATTGAAATATTTGCGCTACATCAGGTGCATAGCATACGTTTGTCCATTATAAATGCCTACAAAGCGAAACTCGATATAGACCTGTAGTTATAATTCTCAAGTATGTATATTGTACGCGTTTTGTTTCTTATGTGCTTATGTGCTTGTTTGATAAGAACCTTAATTAGATCACTTTGGCAAGTCACACACTACAATTATATTCTAAAATAAATGATAACGTTCCACAATGATCGCTCGAATCAGTTGTGATAAATAAATGATAATATATTATCTGTAACACGATCGTCTCTTTTGCGTAAAAGCTTCGCAAACCACTTACACATTTTTACCCAACTGCATAGGCGAATGGTTACTGGGAGTAACAAAAACTGACATCTCGTATAACTTTCAAGCTGATAAAAATACTTTGTGTTATACAGAACTATTTTTTTTGTAAATTATATAGAACTATGAAATGTTCACGTCAAGTTACTCTTATTATGTCTAACTTTGCTTTTATATTCAGATCGAGGAATTCATTACAGCGGCAAAATGTTTTTACACAGGTTGGTAATTTTTTTAAGCTTTTTTTGTTAAGCTGTTTGTTACATTGACAACTTCCATTTTTACCGGGAACAAAGACCTAAGTTGCTTATCCATTCATCAGACGTCTAACTCCAGCTGGTACCAACCTTTCTCTAGTATCCAACCACACATCAACTTCATCACATGTATTTGAACGTCCGCGGCGCTATTTTAATTGATGGTGGCAATGGCAAGGGGTTCTATGTCGATTCAACTTTTCTTTGTTTAGTGCATGTCAGTAAATAATGCAAAAAAATCAGATTAAAAAAAACTGGTGAAACGGTGGACAGATCTTATCATTTTAGTAGGTACAGATGCGACATGACAATGCCACATTGAGTACTAATTATAAACACAACTTTAAGATTACGATCAAATATTTTATCATTTGACATAAGAAATGAAAGGAAATTATAATTGAAATAAATTTTTGGCAAAGCAATGAAAGAAAATTACCATAAAAAGACCAAAAAGGGAACTGTTTTCTTAGACTGGACAATTTATTTTTATGTTTACAGCTACCATATTTGACCAGCAATGGAACTTTCAAAAGCATACGGCCGTTGCGCAAGTACTTTGGGATGCCATTGTTTTTGAAAATGATATATTTTCTGTGTTTGGAAACCTTCAGGTAAATAGAATATTCACATTTCTAGATTTATGTATGTATTTCACTGATCAAGGAATGCAGATTAATAGGGATGAGAAGTTATAATGTAAATATGTAAAGATAAAAAAGGAATTAAGAAGTGTAGGGATGACAAGATAAATAATATCGATTTATTTGGATAGAAGGAAGGAAATAAAGAAATGAAATGGGAATGACAAAAAGTACTAGTCTAGATATATAGGGATAGAAAGATGGGAAAGTAAAGGAAAGTAGAGGTAACAAGGAGCAATTGTGTAGATATTTTAAGATAGAAACAAGAAAAAATGGAGAGAAGTGGAGATGACAAAAAGTTATATAATGTAGATATGTATGACTAGAGAGGTGAAAGACTGTAGTGAAGGTGATGAGAAATAATAATATAGAGGATATGAGAAAAAGTAATAATGTTGGAGACAGGGTCGTAACACAGGGTCTTGTTAAAAATAACATGTAATGCTGTAATGGCAATTGAATAAAGAAGAAAACTGGAAGTATTGAAATACATATAGCTAATTAGAGAAGTAATGATTGAGAAAAGTAGTTAGATTATTATATTAATAAGATAAATTAGAATTGGAGAATGTTTTTTAGAAATAATACTGCTATAAAATTTGATCACTTCATAACTTTGTCAATAAAGTAAGTCACGTCACAAATAAGACTATGGCATGTCTTTAATGAAAAAAATATGTGTCGAAGAATGAAACTTAAATATGTATTTCTACCTTTCTCATAGAATTTATAGTGCTAGCACGTGACTTCGAGATGAAGTTGATATAATTTTCATTTGGGTGAGTAAGGAGCAGATGTATTGTTGTTAAATAATTACACAAGTCGAAATGACAATTCATACATGTTTTATTATAAAGCATTTGCCTGTATTTTACAGACTATCAGGAGCCTTCTTGCTGAACTAGACACGTTGGCTAAACTTGCTGAAAGGCGGAAAAGATGGTCAGTGTGCGTAGCTATAGATGGTGATGTAAATAAAGTGTATACTCTGCTCAGGAACTTGGGCTATTTGCAAGGAGCTATTATCGACCATCCAGGACGTAAAAGAGGAATGTGGAGAATAGCAAGATGCTATCTTGAACTGGTATGAATTTGATTATAAATATCATAGTAAATGCATAAAATAAAAATGCATTTTGCTGAATAAAATGTTGTTCCTTGTTTCCCGCACGTTCTTATATTATAAATTACTGCGTAACACGAGTCTGCTGTTTTTATTTGCCTCTGTTTGTATCGCTACAATTGTATTCCAACGAGCCCGCAATTAGCATATATAATATTCATTACTAAAAATTATCTACCGGATACATGTAGCATATATTTTCGTCAGAAAGTATCCTGATCAAATAATATTTAACTCTCATGAAATGTTAAAAAAATATTTTCTTTCATTTCCCGATTTCTTATTTCAAATCATTTCATAAAACAAATCTTACTTTCTAAATCAGGTAAATTAAGTTAGAAAAAAGTGTAGGTAATGTGCAACCTATCTAAAAAAATGAATTGTTTCAGTTAGCTTTTTATAATAATTATACAATTTACTTTTAAATGAAACAATATATTTAACTAAAAAATAATAAATTCATCGGCATAGCAGCAAAATCATGATGCTATGAATAAGTTGTACTATAAAAAACAACACGTTTGACTAGTCATTTTACTAATTGAAGCTTTAAAAACATTGAATTACATTTTCATATTTAATTCTTGAAATTAATCTGTATTAAAAATGTTGTGAAGAATATTTCTTATATTTTGAATATTTCAAACTGCTTTAAATAGCCTTTAAAGGGACTCCACAGAGGATTTTTGACATGACGGGACTGGAAATATATTTTTTTTTTGAGATTATTGCTCCATTTGATGAAGATCTATGCTAATGACTTATGTGCAAAATTTCAGATCATTAGATCGCCTATTATAGCATTCGGCACGATATGGCCAGTTATGTGTTGACGTGCCGTAAAAATCCAAACAAACAAACAAACAAGCTCGCTCCGCTTTCCAGAAAAATTATTACAATAGTGAAAAATGACCCAAAATTTCTAAACGCTTTTCAATCAAATCGGACTGAGAATAGCACAAACATACGATTTCCAATGTATTTCTTGTATATTTCTGATTTATATTTAATTTCTATTTCTGTTTAAAGTGCTCATGTTTATCTATGTGAAAAATTAAAATGTTTGTTTTCAGCTTGATAAACCTCAGTGGAGTTCCTTTAATTTGATTTTGACGCTTTGTCGATATAATATGGTAGTAAATAAGTTCAAAAGATACGTAAAATAATTAAACTCAAAAACAGAACAAAATAATTCATGAGATTCTGGATTAAATAATTTATCTTTCAGAACTTACACCAGGAGGTTAGAAAGTTGTGCAGCACAAGTAAGTGTCTTACACGTGTAACTTTTTAAGAGACTTGCATTGTTTCTGTCGTTGTTACTAGTGTGGTTACCTCTACATGTACTTTTTATGTCTTTTTACTTTTGTTCGTAAAAATCACTGTTGTTGCCCAATGAATAACTTTACATGATTCCGTTTAATCAGTCTATATGTTGTTCACTGTTCAGATGTATATATCATTTATATTAACACTCTCTGCCTATTTTAAACGATACAGTCATAACACATCAAGCTGAAATCAAAAATATTTTGATGTAATATCACAATTTAATTTTGCAGTATTGCAGTACGTTTGTGATTATGACGATTCTGAGGCTTTGGAAATTTGGGCAAGGTCTTTGTACAACACAGGCGATTACGATCTTGCTTTGAAGAAAAACAACTTAGCCCTGAAGTACTGTTCGGTATGAATTGCACTTGTTTATCTTCTCATAGAATATTTCTGTTTATGCGAAATATGATAGCGAACTTTAATCTGTAACGTGATATTAAATCTAAGTGTTTGTGCTATTTTCCAAGAAATCAAAGGAGTTAATATATATTAAACAATTAAAAATACATATTGTCAGATATGGTTAATTCGAATTAAAATTAAAATTAATAACATATTGAAGAAACTATGTATTCAAGTATCATTTTAGAAATAATTATATAATTATATGGTTTTGAGATGTATAAGCTTATAAATTCTCCCAATTTGTCCCTTTAAATCCGAGTCAGCAATTGTCAGCTATTTACTATGTTTTCTTTGCTCTCGATGAATCTCCCCTGTTTGCTTAAAAACATCTTTTGACATAAAACTACTTACTTCAAGAAATTTGTTTTGTCTCCTCTAATTAGTTTAATCGTTTTTTTTCTTAGAATCAGGGCGACCAAGAAAGACTTATTTCTTTCGAGGCTAAAATAGTCAAGAAGTTGGAAGAATCATCAGTTTTACAAACTGAGCCAGATGAATCTTGGCTTGAGGGAACAAATGTCAATTTTCCAGTGAGTATTTTCTCCTTAAAAATAAAATGTGGAAACTACAGATTGATAATTGTCAAAACAAAATATTGATATATATATAATTTTATATCTTTGATCACGTTTTTACTTAAATATTTGTGTAAGTTCGTAATCTACATACATGTGATTTTTTTCTTTAAGAATGAGTCTGCTAGTAAACTAAATGCGTCAACTCCAAGAAGAGTGAAAAGGCGGCATAAAAGGCGTAAGTAATAAACATCATTATAAATAAGTAAAAGTACTATCCAAACTTATTGCGTACGTGATGATACATTTGTACATACTGATCAAAATCATGTATTTAAATTTTGAAATCTTTACTTTTAAATCTAAACCTTTATATCTTCAAAATAACTTAGTACGAAACCTTTGTTAATGAAATTATTATTATTATTATTATTGAATTAATAAACAAATATGCGATTGAATTCATAAATTTCAGCAAAAGCGATTGATCGATCTGGAAGCAATACGCCGATGTCAAGAGCGCAGTCACTAGAAAGAAAGAAAGCAACAAAGTTATTGACATCCTCTTCTTTAAGGAATACTGATAAGGCTACACTCAAAACAGTCACAATGGCAGCACAAAGGCTTCAAAGCGGAGACATTCTTTACGAAAGACTTCGAAATGTAAGTGGTTGCAGTGCAGCGACTTCGGCAACCGATACATCCGGTTTCGGAACAGAAACGTCTTACGAATACAGTGTATCAGATAGTGACTCCGACGATGATGAAAGTGTTAATTATGATTCACATTCAAGAAATGGAAGTCCAGATCTGAATTTGATTTCAGAGCAAGATGCTGAGATAGACAGCATGCAAGAGCAAATGTCATTTTACGAACAAAGTTGCAGATTCTACCAGCAACATGATGAAGTATCCGAAAGCCTGGGTAGAGCAGAGTGTGAAGAGACTCTTCTTAAGACAGGAATAACTCTGAATATGTCGTACCTGCATCAGTTTGAGGACACAAATCCAAATATTTTGAAACGAGAAAATTTTTATACAGAATTCCTTGACAAAGCTAAGCTTCAAGAATTGATGTTGAAAAATCCGAAGAAGTACATCAAATGTACTATACAGGTAGAAGGATGTCACGATGCATTTTGTACACCGGTTGATTCACATCATTCCATTAGCGTCATTGAAATATCTGGACGATCAAAAATTGGACAGGCTTTTAATGAAGATGAGGTTATTGTTGAAATTCTTGACAATCATGTTTCTGATGAGAAACGATACGGAAAAGTTATTGGCATATGGAATAGACAACGACACGACAACACCAAGCATCCAGTTTTTATCTGCACCTTAGACGGTATGGAAAGTCATCTTGTTCGACCTATGTGTAAAACAATTCCAAAAATTCATATTTTGAATAAAGAGATAAAGCAGAAATACAGAAATGAAAAAGACAGGAGAAACAAAGTGGAGATATACGAATATGATGAAAGGGCTGGACTATTATGCAATCCCAAAATACTGGAAGTTAATCCAGCTGATCAAGGCTCTGTTATTTTCTTAGTAGCTTTCATCAAATGGGGTGCTCGACATATCTACCCTAAAGGGGCGATCATTAAACGATTGCCAAGTGGAAGTAGCGTTGCAACTGGTCTCATGGTACTAAATCTCAAACATGAAGTACCAACTCTTTACAAAAAGAAGACAGTGGAACAAGTATCAAGCATGATGAAGAAAATCGGAGATGAACCACCGGAGCGTATGCTTCATGACAGAGTAAATCTAACTACATTGAATACATTTACAATTGATCCCCCTGGTGCCAAAGATCTAGACGATGCCCTCAGTATTGAAGTCATTGACGGTGGCTACAAGGTAGGCGTCCATATTGCAGACGTTGCAATGTTTATTGAAAAGGACACTCCGCTGGACGAAGAAGCTCGAAACAGATCTACAACGTTTTATCCAGGTATACGGAAATCTAGGAACATGATTCCAGAACCATTAAGTTCAAATATTTGCAGTCTCATCGAAGATAAAGTGAGACTGACAATATCTGTTTTCTTTTACATCGGAAGTAATGGACGACTTCTATGTATGGAAGGCAGCAATGTGGAAATTATTAAATCTTATATCAAATCGAAAAAACAACTGACTTATGGGCAAGCACAAGAATTGATATATGCCTCGCCAGAAGGAAGAAAGGACATACTTACAAATGATATTAAGACCCTTTTCGAAATTGCACACGCTATTCGTAAAAACAGGTTGGGTAATGCCATGTTTGCTTTAGATACTGATTGGGAAGAGACCGATCAGGGCTCGGAAGAAAAAACACGAGAAGCTCATTATTTGATTGAAGAGTTTATGATAATGACCAATAGGAAAGTAGCAGAAAAACTGTTGAGGACTTACAGGAATTGTGTTCCTCTGCGCTGTCAGCCACCACCTTCTAAAGAAAGTCTTGATGCATTTTTCAAAAGAAATGATCAGTTCTTAGACATTCTTGTAAGATTCCAAGACAAACAATTTGGACCGAGACGTCCGAGCGTTTATGATTGCCTGAATAATCAAACTTCTCAAAAGGTTATGCTGTCAAAATCAATTTGGGAAGAAATGGTTAAATCTCCAAAAATTGCAGCTGCAAAATTCATAAGAAAAGACGACATACACCCTTTGCAACTTGTGATTTATCAGCATTGGTTGTCAATCCAAGAACGTGCAGGGTATAGATGCTCTGGCAGTCTTGCTAGCAAAGAAGATTTCACACACTTTAGTCTAGACATGTTACCCTATACCCATTTTACATCTCCAATAAGAAGATACAATGATTTGATTATACATCGTCTTGTCCATGCTGCAGTATTTCAAAAAATAAGGTCTCCATATGAAAAAGAAGAAATAGACAACATTTGCATGCATATAAATTCCGTGGCGAAACGTGCAAAAGCATATGAAAAAGGATGTAAATCATTACAACAGGCAATGGATTACAAGACAAATCCAAAGATGATTGACTGCTATGTTGATGAAGTTACCGAAAGAGGTGTGATGCTTTGCTCTCCCTTTTTGAAGTATGTAGCAAGAAACTTCAGAGAACTAACATTCAATCATTTAGACATGGTAGCTAAACCTGAAGTTGTAGAAGACCTTAATACCCACTGGGATATGGTACGAGCAGTATGGAGAAAAAGGCTGTATGACTTTCATATTCGTCCAAACTATCCACCTGATAGAGGAAATGAATTGAAGTTAAATCCTCACAAAGGTGTTTTATTCCTCCCATTGTATCAATGGGCAAAAATGTTAAAAAGCACCATGGAAGGTCATATTGAAGATCTTTCCCGGGCTATTAGAAATGCGAATGTAGCATACCATGGAGAAGGGCTTGATGATGTTTCCACGGAATGCTTTGATCCATTGAATATTCAACCCAGCACAAGATTTTCTATGACATTTTCCCGTGGGCAACAACTGAAGATTCAGATGTCTGGTTCTCCATTCAAAGGTATGATCGCCCCAAAACCTATGCTTTACGACATGACAAACAATGTTAAACTTTGTTTGCAACATACAGAGGATCCCGTTCTACACCTTTACAGATATGCAACACGTGGGACATGTGATCAGTATAAGTCGGTTAAAGTATATTTAGAGAGATGGCTACCATTGATGTTGATGGAATCTGCTACTGGTGTTGTAAAGAATGAAGAATCTTGCAACATCAATAATGTACAAATCAAATTTTCTGGAGATAGGAAAGGCAAATTTGCTCTTGGCTTAGCGGAATGTGAGGTCAGGAATATAGAGTTATCAGGAACAGTTTCTGACGACGATGATGACGAGGAAATTGAAAACAACGGGGCAAAATCATATGATTGGCTCTGCCTTAAAACAACATTGCCAGCAAGAAACACTGTCTTTAGCAAAAACTCACATGATTTTAAGCCGTTGGAATCCGTTTGGGTTGGACATGCAGAAGTTACAAGAGTTAGAAGGAAAACAGAGAAGAGAAACACTGGAAAGATCACTGTTTCTTTTACTTTGCACGAACGTGCACCTGAACTGCCACCTGACTTGCCTGTAGATCACAAACGTTTCAGTGTTGAAATTTTAAGGAAATCAGAAGTAGATAGGTTAGTTGCTTAACAATAATTACTAGTAAAGCATTCCTCATTAAACACGTTGATTTTATCGAATACACTATATAAAGCGAATTTATGGTTCTAGAATCATTTTTAATGAAATCTGTTTAATATTGATGGTGCGTTGTCTTTTACACTTAGTTTAGCAATAACCTATCTCCAGTTATTCTTATTTA
>NW_026859990.1:0-16202 GCF_026571515.1 Ruditapes philippinarum
TTCCAAAGTTACTTAGTAATGTGATGCCACGATAATTATTAACATTAGTATGATCACCTTTTTTATGAAGAGGTATAATAAAGCCTTCAGACCATAATATTTCTGGAAAATAGCCTGCATCAAAAACTCTGTTAAAAAGATCAGTGATATGGCCTACTAATATATCAATAGAAAATATAAAGTATTCGTTCAACAAGTTATAACTTGGACAAGACGCTTTGTTGCGGTTTAATCGCTTCACCGCATCTCTAACTTCTTCGCAAGATATGGGAATATTAAGCTCTTCGAAAGTAGGGTTACTAATATTAGGATCAATATTATCATTTGTTCGGTTCTGTTCTGACAATAATAATAATTACTCGTGATTCAATTCAGTGCTAAAATATCAAGTCAGGGGAGGGTCCACAAAATGCTGTTAAAGGCCGATTATGCCTCTGAAATGCTTTTATTTATATTTCTCAAAAACGTTTTTTTTTCATTTGGTGTACTTTTAATGTATCCGAAGCGTTAACCATTGGGCAATTACCAGAACCATCTTTTTCATATGTTGCGTTTGGGCAATAAGTTTAGTAAATTCATATTTGATATGGAGGTAAAAATGCTACTTTGTTTACATTTTGCTACTTTTATGACAAATAATTCACATTTACCGTTACTTTTTTCAGGTAACAAAAATCTATCTAAACCTTTCTCAAAAACCGCTATTTAATCATTATAGAATATATGTTATCCTTTCTAAAGAAGTAAACATTGATTTGTTTCTGAGGCATAAAGTGTACAACACATAGATTTCAAAACTTTTTATAATTGTACACTGATTCATTATGTTTGTTTATTGTGATATCTTTAAGACTGTGGATATATTATACTATGAAATATCAACCTAAAAAAATCATTAAGTGTATTTTTTATTTTGACTGTTTCACAGTGAAAGTATCACTTATACTTTTCTGTAGCTAATGAACATATCACAAAATATTTCTACTGATCAACGCTTTCGTTACCGTCATATCCACACAAAAAAAATGTCATTTTGTATTCATTTGGTAAGCAAAAATATGCATCATAATAAACTTATTCTCAGGGCTAAAATCTTGTACATATTTTTGACATAGTATAATCAAATTTTAAATGTCTTATTTCTTATTGGCACATGTACTTTATTGATAAATGATAATCTGTAAGAAATACCGCATACTTATTAAGACGAGACACGAAATAATTAACATGTTTAAACTAGGTTTACCACGGCTGTGCATTTCTTGTTTGCAAAAACAGTGTACATAATATGTGTTTGCTATGTGTTGATAGCACTTTAAGGACACCGTATTTACAACATTTACAACATGTAAAACGATATCTCTAACCGTACACATAACGATCGGTTAAAACTGTGTCATAAAGTGGCTGTATACGCCATATAAATTGATGATTCGGATATTTTAAGTGAAATAGTGTTTGGATATTAACTGTTTTGTATGACATTGAATTTCAATGACTAGCACAAATCACAGACACTTGGGGTTATGTGCGTGGCTCCCCTTCTTGATCCGCACTTGAATACACCATGTCTATTTTTATCGTGCAAACCGTATGTCAAAATATATTTGCATATTATTACGACCTGGTCACGTCTTGAACATAAAGCTTGTTTTCTGCTATTTTTAAAAAAGGTCCCTAAAATATCATTATTTCATAAAGATAACAATGTACGCTTTCCTTTGATGTGAGACGACTGGAATGAGTTTCGACACTGTTTTGCGCTTTCATTTATGCCGAGAGCCAAAATCCCGCAGCGGTTACTTCCCCTAATCAGTACACAAGACTGACGGAAAGGGCCGAGTAGTTGCGATTGAATTTCTTTATCCGCAAACATTTCAGTCGTCATGAATTCGTAAAGAAGCATGTGACACGGTTAGGAAAATGTAATTTGTAATTAAATGTGCAAAGCTTGGAAGAAAGGTACGATCGGATAATAACATGCATTTAATTATTAAAAGAATATATGCATCGACTGATTTAAACCAGAAATAAATGGCATGTGATAACATAAATACTTGAAATATATGTAGGTCAGTTCGACAGTTGTGTTTACATTTCGAAGCTTGGGATCTTTAGGAAATTGAAGCATTGGTAAAAAATTGACATTTTTAAAACGTTATGAAATTGTTGTTCACGTGTTAGACACTTAACCGTCTCATACTAATATAAGCAAAAATTAAAAACTAATTCTTGTAATAGATAAGACTTAGTTTTTTTTATTTTCAGGGGCGGAGAAGGGCAGAGTCTATACTCCAAATATCTGTGGCACAAATATGACTGATAAACCGTTTGAAGAGTTGGGAGCAGTTGGGGGGCTTCATGACAGTAAAGAAGAAACTTCGAGAATAAATACGAATTTCAAGTGTGAACCTTGTCTCTTTGAAAACATTGAAAAAGAAGCAAGTACTTTTTGTATGGATTGTTCCGAGCATTTATGTGCTAGTTGTGCTCGTGAACATAGAAAGAATAAACTGTCAAGGGATCATAAGTTGTTCGAAGGTGAGGATATTTCAGATAAATTTACAACAATTGCGATAATGAAAAAGATGATGCATTGCCCAGACCATCCCGACACTGTTGTGATGTATAAATGTGAAGATCACGAAAAATATATTTGCGTCACGTGTTTGGCAGAGTGTCACCGTAAATGTAATACGGTGAATGAAATCGCAAAAGCTAAAACCCCTGTAAATGAGAACATGAATGCACGTGTAGAAAAGACATTATCTCAACTACAAGACACTGCAACAGCTTCAAAAAGAGAATCAGAAGAGAATATATCCACTTATAAGGATCAGCTGGCTAAAGTGCAATTACAACAGCAAAGTCTTCTCAGCAGTATTTATGAAAAATTGTCACAAGCAAAGGCCAATCTTGAGTCCGAAACACTTAATCTTGTTACAAAAGAAGTAAATGATCATGAAAGGAATTTAACGAAATGTAAAGAAACATGTGTCGAAGGACAAGAATTTAGGAAGGTATTTGAATTTGTTATGAAATTTGGGAACTCTGTTGAGAGGAGTGTTATCCCTAATCTTATATTGAGCAGAGCGGAGGATTTGTACGAAACAATCAAAGCAGAAAATATGACAGAAAAGTCACTCATTTTTGAAACAACACTTGACATGGAAACAATCGGAAATATTGCAAACGTATCAATGGTTTCCGCATCTCTGAATGAACAACAAGGAGCAAACACTGATGTAAGTGTGTCCAGCGACGAAATCCCTAGACCAGTTCATACATTAGAAGAAAAGGCAGAATCATCGGTGCATTTAGGTCCATCAAAATGTAATGCCACGACGCAAACCGATGAAATGGCTTTGCAGACTGGCAGTTTGGACACACGTGGCGGCTCCAGCAGTTCCAATATTACACAACATCTTACTGAAAATGTGAAAATCCCCAGTTTGATGAAAAGAAACATAAATCAGCTGGGAGTTTCTTATAAAGTTCGATGCCCAGGAGATAAAGCACGTTGTAAAATTTATGCTTTAGAAATTCTGCCTGACGAACGTTTAATTATGATTGATAAAGCAAACACGAATCTAAAACTCTTTACAGAACATTTTTCTCTAGTATTTACAAAAGGTCTTCATAATGTGCCTTTCTACATGTGTCATGTAAATGATAAGACAGTCGCAGTTTCTTTTGAAAAGTCAATCGAAACGTATGATATTGAAACATCTAATGCTCACAAAGTAGGGCATTTTCTGACAAAGACTGATGTATGTAGTCTTGCTAAAGTTGGAGATGTCCAGGAAATTGCTATTCTATTTGAGGAAAGCAATAAACCTTTCATTCAAATTAGAAATGCGAGAACGGGTCGCATATTTAAGACAGTCAATTTTGAAAATTCATGTGGCGTCCCTTATAAGTTTGGAGAGGACGGATGTCTACGTTTGCTTTACAAGGGCGCTATTGCAATAATTGTTTCAGAATTTGAAAAGCTTCACTGTTACAAAAGTGCCAGCACTACTGGTTATGCCGGTGAAAATGAAAACGTTGTTCAGGAATCTTGGTTCTATAAAAGCCGTGATGGGAGTTATTTAA
This sequence comes from Ruditapes philippinarum, assembly GCF_026571515.1. Taxonomy (NCBI): domain Eukaryota; kingdom Metazoa; phylum Mollusca; class Bivalvia; order Venerida; family Veneridae; genus Ruditapes; species Ruditapes philippinarum. The sequence goes on from NW_026859990.1 coordinate 4,096, forward strand.
AATTCATATCATATTTGACAGCAGACGACGAAGGTAATATTTATGTGTGCGGGCGTGACTCTTACAATGTACATCAGATTTCAAAAGATGATTACAGAAGAAACAGGATAATTATTAGCAATATCAAAAAGCCCTTATCGGTTGGTGTCAATAGCAAAAGAGGTTATGTGGTTATTGGTTGTCATGAAGATGACTATATACATGTATATAACTTTTGTTAGATAGTTAATTACTACATGTTGTACTTTGAATTATATTTTTCAAATAGAACAATAACCATTTAGCATTAACTTTAGCAAAAACTAGACTGTTGATGAATTTAGGGCTATATACACTGTTGGTGCGATTTATTTGTAGTGTTTGAGAACAGTGCATAATTTACAATATACCGGTACATGTATTATGTATTTTAGTTGATTTGCGTTCTCCTTTTTATGAAATTTTTATCGTTTTATATAAAAACAGTCAGTACACTGGGTTTGCAAATTGTGAACACACTTTGTTCCGAATTTTTAATAAACAAAATACATTACAATAAAGAATGTCTTTCTATTGCAATAAAGAATTTATATTTATCTTGTGAAACGACAGCCAATAACGACAGGGCAGCTTTTCGCGGATCGGGACCATTTAAAGGCTAAAGTTTTAGTTTGTCATTGTATGAAACATTCCTTCTGCTGTAATCAGTCATAGCAAAGGTCTATAATAGTTAAAATTACGATGCTTCACTATCCAGCACACGGTGGCTTGATCTTTTTTTCCCTTTTTTTTTTTTTGGAAATAAAATGTCGTCAAAAAAATTACACCGTAATTATGTTGAATCATTTAATCATGAAACAAAATGGTAAATATGTGTTTATGCTCACAGCAAAGTGGCTAATCAATAATTTGGAACTTATGCATCTTTCCCAAACCGTTCCAAGGATTTTAAGCTGGCCATTAGCTTTAAAACGAAAATTGAATACTTAAACATAACACTTATATAACATATTTTTAATGTATGTAATTACGCCTTTCAATTCGCGTTATAACGCCTTTATTCGCGTTATAACGCCTTTGATTCGCGTTATTACGACTTTTGGTTCGCGTTATAACGCGAATAAAGGCGTTACTACGCCTTTTGATTGGCATTATAACGCCTTTATTCGCGTTATTACGACTTTCAATTCGCGTTATTACGCCTTTATTATAACGCGAAAAAAAGGCGTAATAACGCGAATTGAAAGGCGTTATAACGCGAATAAAGACGTTATAACGCGAACCTAAAGGCGTAATAACGCGAACCAAAAGGTATAACGCAAAACAAAAGGCGTTATAACGCTAATTTAATACCATATAAGTTCAAAACCGTGGCCTTGTAATGTAAGATAGGAAGAGCAATGTTGATTTAAATGAATTGATCAAGATGTACGTTTTATTTTCAATTCTGTACGGATACGTCCTAAGGCCACAGTCTGATTTTTTCAATATTTTTTAGGAAATGCTTTCGTGAGATTAGAGGTTACTATCACCCAACTATAGATACTTTTCGATAAAGACAAAGAAAACAATGTCTCCTATAATTGTAACTTAACAGAAACAATTTAACCCCTCTAAGCATACCTATCAATAATTAGAGATAATTTCGCCCTAATGTGACTTACGTATATCTTACGTTTTTCCAAATCTTGTTACCTTTAGCCTATTACCTATAGCGTAATTAGGAACGACATTATTATTATTATTATATTCACATAATTAAAAGATACTACAGGTTATTAAGTAATTATACAGGACATATCCGTAGATAATTGAACATATGACGCACATATAAAATAAGATAAGATAAGATATAAGAAAAGAAAAGAAATTCATGTACTATAGTGACATGTGTAAAATCAATGATGTGATACATGAATTCAGAGTAACTGTATTGACATATAACCCAATGGACCTTTAAGTCTCCAAGTCACCTTATATTGACAAATATCAAAGAGTCTTCATTAGTTTATGACAAATAGTTTGCAATATTACTGCGCAAATGGAATGATAGTTATTGTAAATGTTTATTATATTATTCTATCTTGAGCAATAAATTCAGATCAATATTGTTCTTCATTTATCAAGTTACTAGGCCATTTGATAAGTATAAATATGGGGAAAAAATTGGCATTATAATGCGTTTTAATTTGCGTTATTACGGCGTTTGGTTCGCGTTACTACGCCTTTATTCGCGTTACTACGCATTTTGATTTGCGTTATTACGCCTTTTGGTTCGCGTTATAACGCGAATAAAGGCGTTATTACGCGTTTTGATTCGCGTTATAACCCCTTTATTCGCGTAATGACGCCTTTTGATTTGCGTTATAACGCCTTTATTCGCGTTTCTACTCTTTTTTCGCGTTATTACGCATTTTGATTTGCGTAATTACGCCTTTTGATTCGCGTAATAACGCCTTTATTCGCGTTATAACGCCTTTGCATTTTTATTTTTTTATTTTATTTGACACTATAAGGCTTTCGTAACTATATTATACATTAAATATTTAAAATTCAATTGAAAATTAATACATGTATATTATATAATAACAATTAAAATTAGATGATATGCATCATTAAAAGAGATAATAACCCCTTAAGACTGATGTTTTAAACTTATACAACTTTAATTCCATCGTTGCAAAAGGACATGAAATGAACATATACATGTTTGTTCCGCGAGTAGTCATATTTCTGTATGTTAAAATGGAATAAAATCAGGCGATTTGCGTAGTACAATATATGGATATAAAATATTTATTTAGTATATTATAACGCATTATGTTTTGTTATTAATCACCTTGGCTTATTAGCCGTCATTACAATTCGTGATTTTGAACTCGAACGGTGCATTGCTGTACAACAATACATTCATAATTGATATTAATTTCCTAAATAACACTTAAAATTAACTTTTACTACTTAAGTAGAGGATTGTCAATAAGTGTATTTACCTACTTAACTTATTGAGCTTATTGAACAAAATTATAATAAATCAAATCATATTTATGATATTCTATTCAATGAAGTCGAGAAATTTATTAATGAAGTCATGCGAATAGAAAATGATATCCTATTGATCGCAACTCAAAGATTCAAATAGTTTACAGTCAAATAGTTTCATTTTTATGCTTGTAGTAAAACATTAACATGACTTTTCTATATTTATATTAAGCATAAGTCGTCACGTCGTACGCCCGTCCCATATCAATTCGACGAAGATCAAAATAACTGCTTAGGTAAGGATTATGTGAGATTCGACTCGAAGCTTCATCACTGAATCCAATATAACGCTTTTATATCAAAACCGATGTCAAAGGTCCAACGCTTAAAGTTGTGTCGCCACAGAGCGGTTTTCCCCCAAATCAGTACACTTTGAATGAAGGGGAGATCACTGCGTTTAGTACACCCAATGCTACAATTTATTTAAAGATATTATATGCACATCTTTAGAAATTTATTGAAATCTATGAAATTCTCACAAAATATGTCTAATTTGAATAAAGAATGTGCAAATTATGTATGGAAAGCTGCAGTAACCATTATGGGTCAATTAAAATTGGCCCTTCTTAAGAATCAAAGCGCTGAAAGCACTGCTGGGGGCGCATTATGTTAATAAACTTAATTGTATAGTGGTCTATTGTTACAAGCAGATGCCATTCCTTCTTTCAAAGCAGAAGTCACATGTTTACTCGATTATTCGATAAGAATAAGAAGAATATTATCCTAGTCATCTGAACGTCGGCTTCTATCACCTCAAATATTTCTGAAGTCCATTGACATATGGCATTGAAACTTTGCACACTTGATCCCGATCAGGCACCCATATGTTAAAGATTGCCTATGGCTTCAAGATATTTTCGTATTCCATAGACATCTGGCTTGAAATAAATTGAAATTTTATACATTTCTTTGCGAGCATACTAGCTAGGACTCTCTCCAATGCTTATATCTGTAGAATGGGTTTAAAAAAAATTTTGGTCCTTTTGTGAACTTAGAATATTTTAAAAAAACCAAGGTTTTTCTATTGTCAAGCACTAAGCATATAGTTGAGTGTGCTGTCCTACCAACAGCTATTGTTTGCATACCTTGTGAAATATAACTCCTTCAAACTTTTGCTCAGTTATTATTATACTAACACAAGAACTGTCTGAGGACAGTAAGGCTCGACTATTCGAAAAAGTTGTCACAAGGGTGTTTATTGAGTATAATAATGCTTACCTATGAATACATAAAACTGACCGAAAAGGTACAAAGGCTTTTTATTAAGATGTTTTATCAAGTAAATCACTGCTTTATTATCATGAATGCATAAAATTGTCCAAAAAAGGCACAAACCCTTCAGTAGTTATGTAGATAACATGCTTACAAGCAAAACTTTACCATTAATTTCTAAGTTGAACAAGGGTGCCATAGTCACAAAATACGCCTGTTTACGAAAGCTTTAGATGGAGATGGGGGCATTATGGATAAGTGTTATCTAACAAGCAAGTTTTTATTCTTGGCACTGTGTTGTTAAATGAACCTTAAAACAAATCAGTAGGGAAGAGATGCACAGGATGTGTGACCTTGACCTTGCTCGCAGGGACCTGAATTTTATGCACGGCACTCAGCCTCACAATGATGAACATGTGCCAAATTATATTGAAATCCCTCTATGCATGTAGAAGTTTTGCTCCAGACAAGCGTTTTTGTATGAGCTCTAACTGTGACCTTCACCTTTGACCCAGAGACTTGGTTCATGTGCAGGGCACTACGTCTCATGGTGGTGAACAATTCTATAAAGTAACATTAAAATTCCTCCATGCATGTAGAAAATATGCTCCGGACAACATCTGGATATTTAATCATCTCCAGTGACCTTGACCTTGCAAATATTAACCTAAATTAAATGTGTCACACCTGTAGTCATGATAGTTACCATTTGTGCTACAATCCATCAATAAATGATGACTAAATGGTCCCTATACACATCTTCAAATTTTTATCTGAACTTTGACCTCTATGTGTAACCTTGACTTTGGTCGCAGGGATCTGAATTTTGCGTGCGACACTCAGCCTCACAATGGTGAACATTTGTGCCAAGTTATATTGAAATCCCCCTATGAATGTAGAAGTTTTGCTCCGGACAAGCGTTTTTCAATGAGCTCTAAGTGTGACCTTGACCTTTGACCTGGAGACCTGGATCATGCATGAAGCAATACATATCATGGTGGTGAACATTTTCATAAAGTATTATAAAAATTCTTCCATACATGTAGGAGATATGCTCCAGACAAAATCTGGATATTTCACCATCTTTAGTGACTTTGACCTTGCATATATTGACCTTAAGTACATGTGTCACAGCCGTAGTCATGATAATGACCTTTTGTGTTACAATTCCTCAATAAATGATGATTAAATTGTCCCTATACACATCTTCATATTTTTATCTAAACTTTGACCTCTATGTGTGACCTTGACCTTGGCTGCAGGGACCTGAATTTTGTGCGCGACACTCCGCCTCACAATGGTGAACATTTGTGCCAAGTTATATTGAAATCCCTCTATGCATGTGGAAGTTTTGCTCCGGACAAGCGTTTTTCAATGAGCTCTAAGTGTGACCTTGACCCTTGACCTAGTTCATGTGCGTGACATGGCTTCTCATAATGGTGAACATTTCTATGAAATTTCATTAAAATCCCTCCATGCGTGTAGGAGATATGCTCCGGACAAAATCTGGATATTTCATCATCTTTAGTGACCTTGACCTTGTATATATTGACCTAAATTATATGTATCACAGCCATAGTCTTGATAATGACCATTTGTGTTACAATCCCTCAATAAATGATGACTAAGTGGTCCATTTACACATCTTCATATTTTTATCTGAACTTTGACCTCTATGTGTGACCTTGACCTTGGCCGCAAGGACCTGAATCTTGCGCGCAACACTCCGCCGCACAATGGTGAACATTTGTGCCAAGTAATATTGAAATCCCTCTATACATGTGGAAGTTTTGCTCCGGACAAGCATTTTTCAATGAGCTCTAAGTGTGACCTTGACCTTTGACCTAGAGACCTGGTTTATGTGCGCGACACTGCTCCTCATAGTGGTGAACATTTCTATGAAGTTTCATTAAAATCCCTCCATACATGTAGGAGATATGCTCCGGACAAAATTGGACGCCGCCCGCCCGCCCGGGGCGTTCCCATAATACGTCCCGTTTTTCAAACGGGCGTATAAAAAGGGGAGAAAAATCAGCCTAAATGCTAGATAAAATTATGGATCTTGGTCAGTAACCTAAATGTACAATTATGACCCTAAATGCATGTGAAGTTTTAATATTGTAGGCAGAGTTATCCAACTTGTCAATCTGAAGTACATTGTTACTATAAATAACTGAATATCTCAAGCAATAATTGAGTCATTTGACTTTACAAAAAACTTTAACCAACGCAGACGCAGACGCCAGGTTACTACAATAGCTCTCATATTTTTCAAATAGTCGAGCTAAAAACCACCAAGTCATAGTTGAGACCATAAAGTTATTCCATATATAAATAAATATGTATATATCATGGAAAACATTTCAAGATATGACAATGGATTGTTGTGTAAAACACGAAAATCAGTTTACTTTGGTTTATACAGAATTTATTTTAGTTCGATTGTGTAGGAAGCTATAAGCTTATAGACACACTTTCGAATCCGTTCCTGGAACCAACCAGTACTGAGCAATGTGTGTAAAGTTTCTTGCTCAAGGAAACAACGACTTGCCCCTGACGGGTTTTGACAGTTTACTTTAACTATATTTATTCCAATAATCATACAAACATCTATAAATAACTGGAACAAAATATTTCTTAAATAAAACCATACAAAAAAAAACTGATGATGACAGAACGGGGTATCACTATATGCCTATATAATTTTTTGCTCAAGTGATTTTTTTTTTTCAAAGAGCTACATGTGAAATTGCTGTTAAATATAAATAGGTAACAACTATTTCAAAGCTGCATGCATTCATATAAATATATTTAAAAAAATTCAAACTTGATTAAATAAAACTAGACCTATCACTGAAGGTGATTAATACCCCCACAAGCAACTTTGACTTTTTGAAAAAAAAGTAGTCAGAAGAAAAATTTGAACACAAACTATCAACTGTGTACAAAGAAATATTTCAATTAATTGTAATCGCAACTGCGGTCTCGAAATAAGCTTGCTATACACCAAGTTTGATTACAATATCTCATTCCTAACTCTAGTTATTGTCCGTAAACAATTTTTCTATTTTTAGTAACACTTTAACGGTGACCTTGACCCTAGGGGGTCCAAATGCAATGCCAAACCAGGTCTTCATATAAGCTTCCTATACACACTAGACCTATCACTGAAGGTGATTAATACACCCACAAGCAACTTTGACTTTTTGAAAAAAAGTAGTCAGAAGAAAAATTTGAACACAAACTATCAACTGTGTACAAAGAAATATTTCAATTAATTGTAATCGCAACTGCGGTCTCGAAATAAGCTTGCTATACACCAAGTTTGATTACAATATCTCATTTCTAACTCTAGTTATTGTCTGTAAACAATTTTTCTATTTTTAGTAACACTTTAACGGTGACCTTGACCCTAGGGGGTCCAAATGCAATGCAAAAGGTCTTCATATAAGCTTCCTATACACCAAATTAGATTACAATATCTTATTCCTAACTCTAGTTATTGTCCAAAAACTATTTTTCTATTTTTCGTAACAGGGCCTTGACCTTTACCCCAGGGGGCCCAAATGCAATACCAACCAAGGTCTTCATATCAGCTTGTTATATGCCAAGTTTCATAACAATATCTTATTCCTAACTCTAGTTATTGTCCAGAAACCATATTTCTATTTTTAGTAACACTGTAACTGTGACCTTGACCCTAGGGGGTCCAAATGCAATACCAACCCAGGTCTTCATATAAACTTCCTTTACACCAAATTAGATTACAATATCTCATTCCTAACTCTAGTTATAGTCAAAAAATCGTTTTTCTATTTTTCCTTACAGTGACCTTGACCTAGACCCAAGGGGGCCTAAATGCAATACCAACCCAGGTCTTCATAAAAGCTTGCTATACGCCAACTTTGATAACAATATCTCATTCCTAAGTCAAGTTATTGTTTGAAACCATTTTTCTATTTCTCATAACGGTGACCTTTACCCCAGGGGGTCCAAATGCAAAACCAACCAAGGTCTTCATATAAGGTTGCTATACACCAAGTTTGATTACAGTATCTCATTCCTAAGTAAAGTTATTGTCCCAAAACCATTTTTCTATTTTTAGTAACGCTGACCTTGATCTTGATCTCAGGGGGCCCAAATGCAACACCAACCCAGGTCTTCATATAAGCTTGCTATCCACCAAGTTTGATTATAGTACCTCATTCCAAAGTCAAGTTATTGTCCGGAAACCATTTTTCTATTTTTTGTAACGGTGACCTTGACCCCAGGGGGCCCAAATGCAATACCAACCCAGGTCTTCATATAAGCTTGCTATCCACCAAGTTTGATTACAGTATCTCATTCCAAAGTCAAGTTATTGTCAGGAAACCATTTTTCTGTTTTTAGTAACAGTTACCTTGACCTTTACCCCAGGGGGCCCAAATGCACTACCAACCCAGGTCTTTATATAAGCTTGCTATAGGCCAAGTTTGATAACAATATCTCATTCCTAACTCTAGTTATTGTCCGGAAACCCTTTTTCTATTTTTAGTAACGGTGACCTTGACCTTGACCCCAGGGGGTCCAAATGCAATACCAACCAGAGTTTCCACATAAGGTTGCTATATACCAAGTTTGATTACAATACCTCATTCCAAACTCTAGTTATCGTCCGGAAACCATGATGTGGACCGACCGACGGACCGACCGACAAGCTGACTCCTTTATATCCCCCCTAAACTTTGTTTGTGGGGGTTTAAAAAAACTCAAGGATAGCCGAAACTTGTTAATTATAAAAAAATATATATACAGAATATCATGTTGTAGTAGCTTTCTGAGGCTTTGTATTTTGCTACGAGCAGCGGTGGAAAATTGATATCTTGCGAGACCAAAGGTCGAGCGAGATATCAATTTTCCAACATTTCAAGTAGAAAAATGCATAGCCTCAGAAAGCTACTACAACATAATTTTCCTTTTATTATATATCTTTTCGTTTGAAGTATAAATGATTTTCATTATACTACACTTATATAAGAAATTTCAGAAAAAGAAATGTAGCTGTCAAGAAATAAATTTATGACTGACAGATGAATACGTAATTTGTGCAAAACCGGCCACACCTTTTATTATTTTGGTTGCCGTTTCCAAATACTACGTTATACACAGCTAAGATCAGAACCAACGTCAAAAATAGTCCAGCCCTTCCATATATATGGTACTGTATTTGTCTCTAACATAATACAGAATTTTCTAATCGTTGAAGCCTATTTGCGCTTCAAGATTATCCTGTGATTTAGGAAGAAAATTTATAGATATATAATAAATGCTTTCATTGACATTTCTTATGTTTATATTGATTATATGTATTTCTTGCAATCCTATTTATAGCTACAAATTCTATGAATTAAAATAGAAAATGAAGGTAGCATGCAGATGGTGTTGATATTGTGTGTTAAAAATTTAAAGATCATTGGAAATCATCCGAGTAACCGAATACTCGATCGGAAAAATGACCGAGTACTCGAGTATTGATTTTAGTTTATTTCATGCTTTCCAGTGTTTTATTGTAATATATCAGATGATTATATTTTGATAAACCACTAGTGAAACTTATAAAATATAATTTTCACTGTAGCCGGACTATATCTGAATGCGGATGAAAAGAAAATCAAATCTGAATGGAATAACAGACAAAAATAAATGCCGTCATGCCTAAATTTTGCTTCTTTTGGAAAAGAAAGTCGATGTCACCATACATTAAGTTAAAAATGTAACAAAATTAGAGAAATTTAACAGAACTATATTTCAAACTTGTTGATGTGACGTCATGATGTGATGATGTCACAAAGGAGAATGCGCGACGTTACGAGGCAAAATCAGTAAAAATTACTTAAAATCACTTAAGACGCATGAAATAAAAAGAAAATTTATTTGTTTTACATATTAGATTGAAATATATTTCATTCGTGAACACCAGCTATTATATTTTCACTCGTGGCTACGCCACTCGTGAAAATATTGCATCTGGTGTTCACTCAGTGAAATTATATTTCAATCTTACATGCAAAACAAACAAATATCCTCTATATTTGTTGCCATCCCTAAAAAAACAAGCAATTATCATAGTATTGCAAGCAATCCATAAGTCCCCTACCGGTTAGAACCCCAGCAACATTCTGATGGGCCATTGGCCATTCAATTTTACCAGTGAATGAATGACATGAATGAACTTAAATCTTTTGAGTTCTAAGTTTGTCTATATCACAGTAATGTGTTAAGTTTCCCTGCCTAGTAAGGAAATTATGTTTATACAACCTTGTCATATTATTACAATGTGGGATTTTAAAGTAAATCCTATAAGGAATGAAGAAGTTGGAGTGAAAAATACCAATTTCTCGAAAAAAATCTAAGTTCAAAGGGGACATAATTCTGGAAATAGTCTTGCTAGAGTATTTAACCTTCCCAAAAATGTTAAGTGATAATAAGAAACATATATATGAAGTTTGAAGTAGATACATTAGGAAATAAAGAAGTTATTTAAAAAAGACAACATTTTTTCATAAAAATTCTAAGTTCAAGGGAGGTAATACTGATAATTTTTGTGCTAGAGTTGTAAACCTTGTCACATATGATGTGGTTGATGAACAGAAACTTATATCTGAAGTTTGAAGTAAACACCATAAGAAATAAAGAACTTATAGTGAAAAAGCTGAAAAATTTGATTCAGAAATCTTGAAATTCAGGCTATTTGTTGCCATAGCAACCAGATTTTTCAACATAGGAAGAAAAGAAAAAGATGTGCATAATCTCCAGACTGCCATCTACCCATATTTCAAGTTTCAAAAAAATATTTTCAGTACTTTTTGAGTTATCACTGGATCCAGTTTATGTGTTAAATTTGCCATATTTTCAGACTATTTGTTGCCATAGCAACCAGAATTTTCAACATAGGAAGAAAAGAAAAAGATGTGGATAATTTCCAGACTGCCATCTACCCATATTTGAAGTTTCATAAAAATATTTTCAGTACTTTTTGAGTTATCACTGGATCCAGTTTATGTGTTAAATTTGCCATATTTTCAGACTATTTGTTGCCATAGCAACCAGAATTTTCAACATAGGAAGAAAAAAAAGACGTGCATAATATCCATACTGCCATAAAAATATTTTCAGTACTTTTTGCGTTATCGCGGGATCCAGATTTTTGGACGGACGGACTGACGGACGGACAGACAGACAGACAGACGGACAGACAGACCGACGGAGGGTAAACCTAAAGTCCCCTCCGGTTAAACCGGTAGGGGACTAATAAAAGTACTTGACAAGATCAACTAACATCTTAATAAAAAACTTTGAAAACAGAATTAATTATTTTGAAAAATTCACTCTGAGCTGTATTATTTAAAATGGGCGTTCAAACACATTGAAAACATTGATAAGTCATCTCATGTTCTTGGTGATAAAGTGGTGCCTCAATATAGTTATCACTGCAATCTATCTTCCCTCATAACTCCTACTATTACTGTATCTGTCGAACAAGCATCTCTGTTTTCTGAAATATAGTTTTGAAAAAGTTTATTGCTGACCAAGATATTCCATACTTGTATGTTAACCTTTTTTCAGCATTTTTTTGTTAGAATTACTCTGATTTGTAAAGGTATATAACCGAAAAATGCGCGACCAATGCCAGAGCTCAACCCCTCTGTGCATTATTTCACAAACGAGCATCTGAGTAGAACCACCGCCTTTTTTTAAAGCTAGCTGGATTGCTTTCTCACATTAAAGAATCCATATTAAATATAATAGAACATTGATAATTGCTACACAGTCTCTTTGTAAACATAAAATAAGCATGTTTTGTGTTTACATAAAGTAGCTATGTAATGTTAAAC